>NW_028145647.1:462500-465988 GCF_977016875.1 Pavona decussata
GAGCTTTACACTCGATGTAGTTGTGAGCGATCGCTCGGAGATTTGCAGCTGTAAACTCTTTTAGGTCGGGAGGTAACGTAGGCTCAACTTTCCAGTAAGCTTTTTCAAAGCTTGCTTGAATTTCTTCGGCTGGTGCGTCTTGAGGAAGAGAAAATTTTAGGCCACGACATAGCGCCAGTTTTTGAAAGAATGATAACTTGTAAGACGAAATATTGTTTATATGAGTGTCGACATCAAACTCTCTGTGTAGAAGTTTGGCGATTTTATTGGTATGGCTCTTCATAACCCGATCAAACTGCTTGTTTCGAAGTTGTGACATTATTTTCAAGATACATAAGTATCGAAAATATGAAAAACTCTGTCGGATTTCATCGCAGATCAAGGCTAGTTCTCTCTTCAGTGCTGTGTTTTGCCTCGTTTTCAACTTGAGCTCTTCTGTAACAACATTGGAGGTAAATTTCTTTGATGACTCAGACCATTTGCTTGACTTTGTCGAGTCGACCTTGGCAAATGTAGGTGTGAGGTCAAAGGACTTGCATAGTTGTAAGAATTCTATTGCTCCAGCGCAATTGATTTGCTTCGTACTGCAATCTTCAAATCTCCTAAATAAATGCAGCTTGTTTTCGCGTTTTAAAATACGTATAAGATTGACTTTTGTTATTAAATTTAGCAGAAAAACTAACGTGGAGAGATTTCGACGTTTCGATGACATCCTGTCATCATTATCAAGAAAATGAAGAAAATTTACATAAGTCGACAAAACTAAACTGAAAACAATAGTCTATTGTTCTAAGCCAGTGAATCATCAAGTGACCTCACACAAAGGAAAACCAAAGTCAAGTGAATAATTTGGCACGTATTGAGTCTGATTGGATGTTAAGACTTGGTCTGTACTTCTTAATCAGTACTTTGGATGATAGTCCTACTGCAGTGATAGATAACATCGCACAGCAGAATAGTAGAATAGAGGGGGAAATGGCTCTAGTTCCATTTTCGTGCTTTCCCTTCAGGACGATAGACCCAACTAGTAGCGTAAGAACCTCAATCAGCACCGTCACATTATTTCTTTAACGTGGTTGTAGCTTTTCATTCAAACGTAAGGGAAAATAACTGCACTTCATTCAAAGACCGCTCCGTTCAAAGCCAGTTAAGCTGTAAGTCACGCACTGCGTGACATTGAACTTGCTATGTTTCAATACGTAACAGTTCTCGTGGTCATTTCTCGCTCATTCAAGTCGTGTTGCAGCGAAGAAAACGGCTTGTTTCCAGGTAAACTTTTCTCCCAATGAAAGAAAGATTGTTTCCTCTTCTATTCTACCCCTTTTGACCACAGCACAAGTTCGTCTTAGTACTTTGGCAACATTTCTCACCCGTGTCGCAATAAAAAATCTAAGCTGATTTTGAATTATTTTTACGTAATGGGGTGAGAAATGTTCGAAAATAGATTTACTTTGTGAAATGCATTTAGGAAAGCATTTCAGCATGGCGATCAAATGATAGAGAAAGCCTTTACACGCTGAAAAAGGTAATAAAGTGTCAACAAACATTGCAAAATGACTTTATAGTGGTGAGAAATGTAGCCGAGAAATGTTCGGACAAATGTTTTGATGACGTATTGTATCTGTTTTGAGTGGTCACGCAATACGCGCGATTTGGCAAAACAGCCACCGCTAGGAATTAAACGTTTCTGTTCTTAAAGTGATATTCGTCTCCAATAGTGGGAAAAGCGCCATCTCGTATTCTTTTAAAAGTTGTGTTCGTGTTGTCAATGGCAGCTGCCTAACACAAAACTAAGTGGGCGTCCGAGGTCGCAAAAAAGATGTTCGTCTTTACATCCAACATCTCGGCTCCTAACCTCTCTCGGAACAGGCAAGTAGACTGCATCTAACTACGGACCATCGCTGATAAGATATACCCTCTCCATTTGGCTACAGTTTTCGAAAGATTTTTATCTCTGTCAGTGCTTCTATGTACATACTTTGCAAAATAACTACGCGCACGCATATCGACGTCTGAAAACAAATATCCGTTCCTCATCTCTTATTCCAATATTCGCGACTGTAACTAACTTTCACTTTTTACGGCGAGGTGATGATAAGGATGGCCATAACACTCTTGACTTTAACAAAAGGAACCTCCAAATTGTCTTCAAAATGATATAATTTGCCAATTTAAAAGCAACGCTAAAATCAGACAATCCTGGCCAAAAATAATGGAACGATTTGCAAAATTAATCACGAACTATTCTCCCGCCCCCCCCGCCCCCAAGCAATGTTGTTACGATGCTGAGTTTATCTACAGTCCGAATGATTCCAGTTGCGCTCAACATTGTGTGGGGGGAGGGGGCTTTCCAAAAATTGCAAAGACAGCTTAATAAAAATGTTGAAGACCGGCTTAAGATATGGAGAATGAAGATGTTCACTGACAATGCTGTTTTGTGTTGCTGTCCCGGGAATTTTTGGCCAGGATTGTCTGAAAAAGTGGTTTTGCAAAAAACTCGTTATATCTTTAGAAAAGATAAATATTTCATGCGTTTTATTGCTTGTACATGAAGTTAATATTGTTTCAAGTCTCAAGGGTTACATATGGTCGCATTTTTTAGTCGTCATGGAAAAGAGGACTTAGACCGCGCGTTCTTGTTGTAAGGCTTACCGTGCGTATTTGCTAAGTGGAAACATTGGAATGTAAGTTACTGGCGGTCAACCACGTCATATGGCGCGTATTTTTGCTTTGGCCAGTAATCAAGTCAAGGAAGTTACTCTTTTTACCCGTTGGGTAAGCTTTGCGCAAATAGCTTTAGCGTGATCTCACCAAAATGCCAAACTGTGTCCTTATGGCCTTAGCAGGGGATCTCCACAAGCTCATCGGATGTACATTATGTAGACTGCATGGAAAGCAGACTTATCCTCATAAACCGATATTTTGAGGAAGAAATTACAGCTAGAACATTACTAGTGTGGCAAATTGTTGGTATAGAAATTTACGCGGGCGTTTTGAAGTACTTTGGATGATAGTCCTACTGCAGTGATAGATAACATCGCACAGCAGAATAGTAGAATAGAGGGGGAAATGGCTCTAGTTCCATTTTCGTGCTTTCCCTTCAGGACGATAGACCCAACTAGTAGCGTAAGAACCTCAATCAGCACCGTCACATTATTTCTTTAACGTGGTTGTAGCTTTTCATTCAAACGTAAGGGAAAATAACTGCACTTCATTCAAAGACCGCTCCGTTCAAAGCCAGTTAAGCTGTAAGTCACGCACTGCGTGACATTGAACTTGCTATGTTTCAATACGTAACAGTTCTCGTGGTCATTTCTCGCTCATTCAAGTCGTGTTGCAGCGAAGAAAACGGCTTGTTTCCAGGTAAACTTTTCTCCCAATGAAAGAAAGATTGTTTCCTCTTCTATTCTACCCCTTTTGACCACAGCACAAGTTCGTCTTAGTACTTTGGCAACATTTCTCACCCGTGTCGCAATAAAAAATCTAAG
>NW_028145648.1:0-180000 GCF_977016875.1 Pavona decussata
CATGGGCAGTTATTACTTATGAGTTCTGCATGAGCATGAGCAGTAATTACTCTTAAGTAACGCATGAGCATGAGCAGTTATTACTTATGGGTTGCCCATGAGGATGTGCAGTCATTACTTATGAGTTTCGCATGAGCATGAACACTTATTTTTTTTAAGTAGCGCGTGACCATAAAGAGTTATTACTTATGAGTTGCGCATGAGCATCAGCAGTTATTTCTGTTCAGTAAGCATGAGCGTGAGACGTTATTACTCTTGAGTAACGCATGAACATGAGCAGCTGTTACTTATGAGCTTTGCATCAGCATGTGCAGTTATTACTCTTCACTAACGCATGAGCTTAAGCTGTTATTACTTATGAGTTGCGAATGAGCATGTGCAGTTATTACTTATGAGTTGTGCATGAGCATAAGCCCTTATTACTGATGGGCTGCTCATGAACATGAGCAGCTAATACTAATGACTTGCGCATGAGCATGCGCACTTTTTACTCTTGAGTAACGCATGAGCATGAGCAGTTATTTCTTATCAGTTGCGCATGAGCATTTGCAGTTATTACTCTTTACTAACGCATGAGCATGAGCAGTTATTACTTATTAGCTGCGCATGAGCATGTGCAGTAATTACTGATGAGTTGCTTATGAGCATGAACGGTTATTACTCATGAGTTTTGCATGAGCATGAGCACTTCTTACTTTTGAGTAACGCATCAGCATGAGCAGTTATTACTTATGAGTTCCGCATGAGCATTAGCAGTTATTGCTCTTAAGTAACGCATGAGCATGAGCAGTTTTTACTTATGAGTTACGCATGAGCATAAGCAATTATTACTGATGACTTCCGCATGAGCATGTGCAGTTATTACTGAAAAGTTGCGCGTGAGTATAAGCACTTATTATTCTTGGGTAACGCATGAGAATGAGCGATTATTACTTATGAGCTTTGCATGAATATAATCAGTCATTACTTATGAGTTGCGCATTAGCATGGGAAATTATTACGAATTAATTGCGCATGAGCATGTGCAGTTATTACTTATGATTTGCGCATGAGCATCAGCATTCATTACTGATGAGTTGCGCATGTGCATAAGCACTCATTACTCTTGAGTAAAGCATCATTATGAGCAGTTATTACTTACGAGTTCCACATGAGCATGAGCAGTCACTACTCTCTAGTAACGCATGAGCATGAGCAGTTATTACTTATGAGTTGCGCATGAGCGTGTGCAGTTATTACTGAAGAGTTGCGCATGAGCATGAGCACTTATTATTCTTGAGTAGCGCTGAGCTTTACCAGTTTATTACTTATAAGTTCCGCATGAGCATGAGCAGTAATTACTCTTGAGTAACGCATGAGCATGAGCAGTTATTACTTATTAGTAGCGCATGAGCATTAGCAATTATTAGTGATGAGCTGTGCATGAGGATCTGCAGTTATTACTGAAGAGTTGCGCATGAGCATGAGCTCTCATTCCTGTTGAGTAACGCATGAGCATTAGCAGTTATTACTTATGAGTTCCGCATGAGCATAAGCAGTAATTACTTATTAGTAAAGCATGAGCATGAGCAGTTATTACTTATAAGTTGCGCTTGAGCATGAGGAATTATTACTAATGAGTTGGGCATGAGAATGTGCAGTTATTACTGAAGAGTTGCGCAGGAGCATGTGCAGTTATTACTGAAGAGTTACGCATGAGCATGAGGAGTTATTCCTTATGAGCTTTGAATGAGCATGAGCAGTTATTAGTTATGAGTTGCGCATGAGCATAAGAAATTATAATTAATGAGTTTCGCATGCGCATGTGCAGTTATTACTTATGAGTTGCGCATGAGCATCAGCAGTCATTACTGATGAGTTGCGCATAAGCAAAAGAACTTATTATTCTTGAGTAAAGCATGATCATGAGCAGTTATTACTTATGAGCTCCGCGTGAGCATGAGCACTTACTACTCTTGAGTAACGCATCAGCATGAGCATTTATTACTTATGAGCTTTGCATCAGCATGTGCAGTTATTACTCTTGACTAACGCATGAGCAAGAGCTGTTATTACTTATCAGTTGCGCATGAGGATGTGCAGTTACTACTTATGAGTTTTGCATGAGCAGGTGCAGTTATTACTGATGGGTTGCTCATTGGCATGAGCAGGTTTAACTAATGACTTGCGCAAGATCATGCGCACCTATTACTCTTGAGTAACGCATAAGCATGAGCAGTTATTTCTTATGAGTTGCACATGAGCATGTGCAGTTATTACTTTTTACTAATGCATGAGCATGAGCAGTTATTACTCATTAGTTGTGCATGAGCATGTGCAGTTATTACTGATGAGTTGCTCATGAGCATGAGCAGTTATTACTGATGAGTTTAGCATAAGCCTGAGCACTTCTTATTCTTGAGTAACGCATGAGCATGAGCAGTTATTACTAATGAGCTGCGCATGAGCATGAGCAATTATTACTGAATAGTTGCGCATGAAGATGTGCAGATATTACTCAAGAGTTCCGCATCAGCTGAGCACTTTTTACTCTTGAGTTACGCATCAGCATGAGCAGTTATTACTTATGAGCTTTGCATGACATAAGCAGTCATTAGTTATGAGTTGCACATGAGCATGGAAATTATTTATTTCTTCGTTGCGCATGAGCATGTGCAGTTATTACTGAAGAGTTGCGCATAAGCATGAGCAGTAATTAATCTTGAGTAACGCACAAGCATAAGCAGTTATTACTTATGAGTTGCGCACGAGCATCAACAGTCATTACTAATCAGTTGCGCATGTGCATAAGCACTTATTACTCCTAAGTAAAGCATGGTCATGAGCAGTTCTTACTTATGAGCTCCTCATGAGCATGAGCACTTAGTACTCTTGAGTAACGCATGAGCATCAGCAGTTATTACTTATGAGCTTTGCATCAGCATGTGCAGTTATTACTCTTGACTAACGCATGAGCATGAGCTGTTATTACTTATGAGTTTCGCATGAGCATAAACACTTATTACTCTTAAGTAGCGGATGACCATGAATAGTTATTACTTATGAGTTGCGCATGGGCATCAGCAGTTATTTTTGTTAGGTAAGCATGAGGATGAGCAGTTTTTACTCTTGAGTAACACATGAGCATGAGCAGTTTTTACTTAAGAGTTGCGCATGAGCATGTGCAGTCATTAGTTATGAGTTCTACATGAGCATGAGCAGTTGTTACTGATGGGTTTCAGATGAGCATGAGAAGTTATTGCTTATGAGTTGTGCATGAGCATGTGCAGTTATTACTCTTTACTAATGCATGAGCACCAGAACTTATTACTTAAGTGTTGCGAATGAGCCTGTGCAGTTAATACTGATGAGTTGCTCATGAGCTTGAGCTCTTCTTACTCTTGAGTAACGCATAGGCCTGAGCAGTTATTACTTATGAGTTGCGCATGACAATCAGCAGTTATATTTGTTCAGTAAGCATTAACATGAGCAGTTATTACTCTTGAGTAACGCATGAGCATGAGCAGTTATTACTTAAGAGTTGCGCATGAGCATGAACAGTTATTACTGATGAGTTTTCCATGAGCATGAGCACTTCTTACTCTTGAGTAACGCATGAGCAGGAGAAGTTATTACTTATGACTTCCGCCAGAGAATTAGCAGTTGTTACTCTTGAGTAACCCATGAGCATTAGCAGTTATTACCTATGAGTTGCGCACGAGCATGAGAAATTATTACTGATGAGTTGCGCATGAGCATGTGCAGTTATTACTGAAGAGTTGCGCATGAGCATGAGCACTTATTACTCTTGCGTAGCGCATGAGCATGAGCAGTTATTACTTATGAGTTGCGCATGAGCATGAGCAATTATTACTGATGAGTTGCGCATAAGCATGTGCAGTTATTACTAAAGAGTTGGGCATGAGCATGAGCACTTATTACTCTTGAGTAACGCATCAGCATGAGCAGTTATTTCTTATGAGCTTTGCATGAGCATAAGCAGTCATTACTTATGAGTTGCACATGAGCATCAGCAGTCATTACTGATGAGTTGCGCATGTGCATAAGCACTAATTACTCTTTAGTAAAGCATGATCATGAGCAGTTATTACTTATGAGTTCCGCATTAGCACGAGCAGTTTTTACTCTCTAGTAACGCATGAGCATGATCAGTTATTACTTATGAGTTGCGCATGAGCATGTGCAGTTATTACTGACGAGTTGCGCTAGAGCCTGAGCACTTATTACTCTTGAGTAACGCATGAGCATGAGCAGTTATTACTTATGAGTTCCGCAAGAGCATCAGCAGTAACTACTCTTGAGTAACGCATGAGCATGAGCAGTTATTACTTGTGAGTTGCGCATGAGCATCAGCAGTCCTTACTGATGAGTTGCGCATGTGCATAAACACTTATTACTCTTGAGTAAAGCATGCTCATGAGCAGTTATTACTTATGAGTTCCGCATGAGCTGTTATTACTTATGAGTTGCGCATGAGCATGTGCAGTTATTACTTATGAGTTGCACATGAGCATCACCAGTTATTTCTGTTCAGTAAGCATGAGCATGAGCAGTTATTACTCTTCAGTAACACATGAGCATAAGCAGTTATTACTAATTAGTTGCGCATGCGGATGTGCAGTCATTACTTATAAGTTCTGCATGAGCATGAGCAGTTATTACTGATGGGTTTCTGATGAGCATGAGAAGTTATTGCTTATGAGTTGCGCATGGGCAGTTGCAGTTATTACTCTTTACTAACGCATGAGCACCAGAAGTTATTACTTAAGAGTTGCGCATGAGCGTGTGCAGTTATTACTGATGAGTGCCTCATGAGCATGAGCTCTTCTTACTCTTAAGTAACACATGAGCTTGAGCAGTTATTACTTATGGGTTGTGCATGAGCATCAGCAGTTATTTCTCTTGAGTAACTCATGAGCATATGCAGTTATTACTCTTGAGTAACGCATGAGCATGAGCACTTATTACTCTTGAGTAACGCATGACCATGAGCAGTTATTACTTCTGAGCTTAGCATGAGCATGAGCAAGTCGTTACTTATGAAATGCGCATAGGCATGAGAAATTATTACTAATGAGTTGCGCATGAGCATCAGCAGTCATTACTGATGAGTTGCGCATGTGCATAAGCACTTATTACTCTTGAATAAAGCATGATCATGAGCAGTTATTACTTATGAGCTCTGCATGAGCATGAGCAGTTATTACTCTCTAGTAACACCTAAGGATGAGCAGTTATTACTTATGAGTTGCGCATGACCATGAGCAACTATTACGGATGAGTTGCGCATGAGCATGTGCAGTTATTACTGAAGAGTTGCGCATGAGCATGAGCACTTATCACTCTTGAGTAACGCATGAGCATGAGCAGTTATCACTTATGAGTTGCGCATGAGCATAAGCAATTATTGCTTATGAGTTACGCATAAGTATGAGCAGTTATTACTTATGGGTTGCGCATGAGCATGTGTAGTTATTACTTATGAGTTTCGTGTGACCATAAGCACTTATTACTCTTGAGTAAAGCATGATCATGAGCAGTTATTACTTATGAGCTCCGCATGAGCATGAGCAGTTATTACTCTCTAGTAACGCCTGAGCATGAGCAGTTATTAGTTATGAGTTGCGCAAGACCATGAGCAACTATTACTGATGAGTTGCGCATGAGCATGTGCAGTTACTATTGAACAGGTGCGCATGAGCATGAGCACTTATTTTTCTTGAGTAACGCATCAGCATGAGCAGTTATTACTTATGAGCTTTGCATGATCATAAGCAGTCATTACTTATGAGTTGCGCATAAGCATGAGAAATTATTACTAATTAGTTGCGCATGGACATGTGCAGTTATTACTTATAAGTTGCGCATGAGCATCAGGAGTCATTACTGATGAGTTGCGCATGAGCATAAGTACTCATTACCCTTGAGTAAAGCATGATCATGAGCAGTTATTACTTATTTGTTCCACATGAGCTTGAGTAGTTATGACTCTCTAGTATCACATGAGCATGAGCAGTTATTACTTTTGAGCTGCGCATGAGCATGAGGAATTATTACTGATGAGTTGTGCATCAGCATGTGCAGTTATTACTGAAGAGTTGGGCATGAGCACTTATTACTCTTGAGTAACGCATGAGCATTACCAGTTATTACTTATGAGTTCCGCATGAGCATGAGCAGTAATTACTCTTGAGTAACGCATGAGCATGAGCAGTTATTGCTTATGAGTTGCACATAACCATGAGCAATTATTACTTATGAGTTGCGCATAAGCATGTGCAGTTATTGTTTGTGAGTGCTCCATGAAAATAAGCACTTATTACTCTTGAGTAACACATGAGCATGAGCAGGTATTGCTTATGACTTGCCCATAAGTATGTGCAGTTATTAGTTATGAGTTTTGAATGACCATGAGCAGTTATTACTGATGACTTTCGCATGAGCATAAGCACTTTTTACTCTTGAGTAACGCATGAGCATCAGCAGTCATTACTTATGAGTTGCACATAAGCATCTGCAATTATTTCTGTTGAGTAACGCATGAGCATGAGCAGTTATTACTCTTGAGTAACGCATGAGCATGAGCAGTTATTACTTATGAGTTCCGCATGAAAATTAGCAGTTATTACTCTGGAGTAACGCATAAACATGAACAGTTATTACTTATGAGTTGGGCATGAGCACGAGCAATTATTACTGACTTGTTGCGCATGAGCATGTGCAGTTATTACTGAAGAGTTGCGCATGAGCACGAGCACTTATTACTCTTAATTAAAGCATGGTCATGATTAGTTATTACTAATGAGTTCCGCATGAGCATGAGCAGTTATTACTCTTGAGTAACGCATGCGCATGAGCAATTATTACTGATGAGTTGCGCATGGGCATGTGCAGATATTACTGAGGAGTTGCGCATGAGCATGAGCAGTTATTACTCTTGAGTAACGCATCAGCATGAGCAGTTATTACTTATGAGCTTTGCATGAGCATAAGCAGTCATTACTTATGAGTTGCGCATGAGCATCAGCAGTCATTACTGATGAGTTGCGCATGTGCATAAGCACTATTTACTTTTTAGTAAAGCTCGATCATGAGCAGTTTTCACTCTCGAGTAACGCATGAGGATGAGCAGTTATTACTTATGAGTTGTGCATGAGCATGAGCAATTATTACTGATAAGTTGCGCATGAGCATGTTGAGTTATTACTGAAGATGGGTGCAAGAGCATGAGCACTTATTACTCTTGAGTAACGCATGAGCATGAGCAGTTATTACTTATGATTTCCGCATGAGCATGAGCAGTAATTACTCTTGAGTAACGCATGAGCATGAGCAGTTATTACTTGTGAGTTGCGCATGAGCATCAGCAGTCATTACTGATGAGTTGGGCATGTGCATAAGCACTTATTACTCTTGAGTAAAGGATGCTCATGAGCAGTTATTACTTTTTGAGTTCTGCATGAGCTGTTATTACTTATGAGTTTCGCATGAGCATGTGCAGTTTTTACTTATGAGTTTCGCATGAGCATGAGCAGTTATTACTGATGGTTTGCTCATCAGCATGAGCAGGTATTACTAATGACTTGCGCATGAGCATGCGCACTTATTACTCTTGAGTAACGCATGAGCATGAGCAATTATTTCTTATGAGTTGCACATGGGCATAAGCAGTTATTACTGATGAGTTTGCATGAGCATGAGCACTTCTTACTCTTGAATAACGCATCAACGTGAGCAGTTATTACTTATGACTTTCGCATGAGCATTAGCAGTTATTACTCTTGAGTAACGCATGAGCATGAGCACTTATTACTCTTGAGTAACGCATGAGCATGAGCTGTTATTAGTTATTAGTTCCGCATGAGCATGAGCAGTAATTACTCTTGAGTAACGCATGAGCATGAGCAGTCATTACTCTTAAGTAACGCATGAGCATGAGCAGTTATTACTCTTGAGTAACACATGAGGATCAGCAGTTATTACTTATAAGTTGCGAATGAGCATGTGCATTATTACAGATGCGTTTCTCATGAGCCTGAGCAGTTATTGCTTATGAGTTGCGAATTAGCATATGCAGTTATTACTGTTTCTCAAGAGCATGTTTAGGTATTACTTAAGAGTTGTGCATGAGCATGAGGAGTTATTACTCATGTGGTTTGCATGAGCATGTGCCCTTTTTACTATTAAGTAACGCATGAGCATGAGGAATTATTACTTATAGGTTCCGCATGAGCATGAGCATTTATTACTTATGAGTTGCGTATGAGCATGAGCAATTAATACTGATGAGTGGCGCATGGGGATGTGCAGTTATTACTGAAGAGTTTCGCATGAGCATGAGCACTTATTACTCTTGAGTAACGCATGAGCATGTGCAGTTATTACATATGAGTTGCGCATCAGCTTAAGCAGTTATTACTCTTGAGTAACGTATGAGCATGAGCAGTTATTACTTATGAGTTGCGCAGAAGCATGAGGAATTATTACTGATGAGTTGCGCATGAGCATGTGCAGTTATTATTAAAGAGTTACGCATG
The DNA here is from genome assembly GCF_977016875.1 of Pavona decussata. Lineage (NCBI taxonomy): Eukaryota > Metazoa > Cnidaria > Anthozoa > Scleractinia > Agariciidae > Pavona > Pavona decussata. Next base: position 8,538 of record NW_028145648.1, read on the forward strand.
AGCATAAGCACTTATTACTCTTGAGTAACGCGTGAGCATGAGCAGTTATTACTTATGGGCTTTGCATGAGCATGAGCAGTCGTTACTTATGAGTAGCGCATGAACATCAGCAGTCATTACTGATGAGTAACGCATGAGCATAAGCACTTATTACTTATAAGTTGCGCAGGAGCATAAACAATTATAACTGATGCGTTGCGCATGACCATCTGCAGTTATTACTGAAGACTTGTGCATGAGCGCGAGCACTTATTACTTATGAGTTACGCATGAGCATGAGCCGTTATTACTTATGGGTTGCGCATGAGCATTTGCAGTTATTACTTATGAGTTGCGCATGAGCATGAGCACTTATTACTCTTGAGTAGCGCATGACCATGGGTAGTTATTACTTTTGAGTTTCGCATGAGCATCAGCAGTTATTTTTGTTGAATAACGCATGAGCATGAGCAGTTATTACTCTTGAGTAACGCATGAGCATGAGCAGTTATTACTCTTGAGTAACACATGAGCATGAGCAGTTATTACTTATAAGTTGCTCATAAGCATGTGCAGTTTTTTTTTTAATTTTTTATTGTTTTTACAAACATAATGCTGACTTACTTAGAAAGTACTTACTTCGTTACATAAAGCTTTAATACGTACTTACATATAACTTGCTGAGTGAAATGCTACTTACTAACATATTAACTTTAAAGATAAGGCTTACAAAACAGGAGCCGATGAGTTGGAGCCTGTTACAAAATAATGAAAAATAATTCTAATACAACTGATTACTACCTTACTATATATTAACTAAGAGTAAATACTCTAAAACCGACAAAAAATAAATAAATAAAGAACAAAGAGAACAAAAAAAGCCAAAAAAACAAGGGAAATTAGTCAGAATCAAGAAAATTATTTTTACAGTTTGACTTGCACGTTAGCTTTGCTAGTTTCAATTTGTATTTTATTTTTAAGGATAGACAAAAAAGCATCAAAAAAATAATCTTCCTCATTTTTAGCGGCGGTGAAAATATAGTATTAAGCATTTATCAAGCAGAGGTTTAAACCAAGACACTGAGGCACGGTGTCTGTGATGCCATAAAGTGTTTGTGGTTCAGAGAGGGAGATCTCACTGTTGTTTTTTTCGCGCCACCAAACTGAAAAATGTGTCCAAAACAGCTGAGCATTGGGGCAAGTCACGAATAGGTGTGTGATTGTTTGCTTTTCAGCGCATAAATGACAGCGATCATGTTCTTTAATTCCGAATTTATATAATGTAGCGTTGGTGGGTAAGATGTGGTGTAAGATCTTGAACTGAAACATTGAGAGTTGTATGTCTTTCGTAGCACTGAAAGGCATCTTGTAAATTTGAGAAATTTGCTGTTCATTTAAATTAGCATTTCTGAGTCTTTTTTTGGCGGTGGCCGGAACAAATTTCCTTTCAACGAAAGAGTTGGTAGCAAGTTTAGAAGAAAGCTTCTCAAGGGGAATTCTATCTATACTTATGGATTTATTCGAAGGCGGTTGTAGTTTACCTTTCATTGTTTTTATCCAGTTAGGAGAAATTGCTTTGCATAAACCGTAGTAGGTAAGAAAATTAGTTTTAAGACCAAAATAAGAGCAGAAGTCTTGGTGAGATAAAAAGGTATTGCCGTTGAAGAGATCTCCAATTTTTTCAACACCCGCTACATGCCATGCTTTGTAGTATATTGAATAATCGTTGATTCTAATAAAGCGGTTATTCCATAAGATTTCATTCAGTATTTCTTCTTTTGAGGAGGGATTAAACGAGTTTATAGATTGCCAGGCCAACAAGGCTTTCTCGTAAAAGATCAATGGAATGTGTATGTTAAGATGTTTAAGTTCAAAGTTACATTTAAGGAGAAACAGACCACCAACTCGCTCAAGCAGGGAAACAGGAATGTGAATCCAACTCGCGGTGGGATGACAGCTGTCTAGTCTTCTGATCCAAGTTGCTTTGAGAGCATTGTTGATTATGTCAAAATCAGGCAATGTGAGACCACCTTTTTCTTTAGGGCCAATCAGAGTAGTTTGTTTTATTTTTGTTTTGTTTTTTTTTTGCCAGACGAATTGAGTAATAGCTTTATTAACTTTTTGAATAAATGTGGGGGTGACAGTAAGGACAGCAGTGTTGTAAATAAGTTTGGAGAGGGCTAATGCTTTTAAAATGACAATTCGACCATGTAAAGTTAAGTTCCAAGGGTACCACAAGTTTAGCAAGGAAGCCATCGAGGACAGTTTCTGTTCAAAGTTCCTTTTGAAAGCAGCTTCGTCATCATAAGAGAAGTGAATACCAAGTGCAAATACGGGATCTTTTGGCCATGCAATATCAAGAGGATCTTCCGGGTTGTTTTTGTTTGCGCCTAGCCACAAGCCCTCTGTCTTGCTTCTGTTTACTTCAAGACCAGAGCATTTTTGAAAAGCGTGGAGCAGATGGAAGAGGTTTTGGGCAGATCTTAAATCAGAAACAAAAACAGTGGTATCATCTGCGTATTGTGAAATTTTGAATTCCTTTCCATATATGTTGATTCCTTGAATATTTGCATTAGACCTTATTGCATTAGCAAGAATTTCAGCGCACAGCACAAATAGGGAGCCGGAAAGTGGGCACCCTTGGCGGACACCTCTTTGTAGTTTAAAGAAGACAGAGGCGTAACCATTATTTACTACGCAGCTAGAACAGTCAGTGTAAAAGGTTCGGATCCACTGTAGTAACTGAGGGCCGAAATTTAATGCCTCCAAGGTCTTAAAAAGGAAGTTCCAGTCGACGGTGTCAAAAGCTTTTTTAAAGTCCACAAAACTCGCCATGCCGGGAATGTTTTCTAGCTCAGTTATCTTCATGATATCGTTAATGAGTCTAATGTTCTGTCCTATATAGCGGCCCTTGACATAGCCAGTTTGGTCGTCATTTATTAATTTGGGGAGGACTTTAGCGATTCTATGGGCTATAGATTTGGTTGCTAATTTATAATCGACGTTAAGTAACGTTAGCGGTCTCCAATGTTCCAAATACAACCTGTTCTTGCGTTTTTTAGGCATGACCTTTATGATACCTTGTCTTTGTGTTATGTGGAGTTGTTCTACTTCATGAGCATAGTTAAAGCTTTGGACCATCTCATCACCAAGTAGATGCCAGAAGTGCAAATAGAACTCAACTGAGAGGCCGTCGCTGCCCGGACATTTGTTTTTAGCACACTGTTTAAGAACGTTGAAACACTCGGTTTTCGACAAAGGCTGTTCAAGTTCAATTAGCTCGTTTTCGTCGAGTTTGACGAGGTTAGGGTCTCCCAGGAAAGCATCGCGTGCACTAATATCACAGGGAGCGTTCGTATATAAATTTTCATAAAATGCTCTCTGCATTTCCAAAATCTCTTTTTCGCAAGAAGTTTCCGAGCCAGTACTTGTTTTAAGCCTGGTTATATGCGTTTTTGCAAACCTCCTTTTCTCAAGATTTAAGAAGTATTTAGTATTCTTTTCTCCTTTTTCGTGCCAACGTATCCTACTTCTAATCATTGCACCCTCGGTTTTATATTCAGCAATCTGATTGAGTTGAGCTCTTAATTGGTAGAGTTTAGTGATATTTTCTTTCGATCTGTTGGATTGCAGCAAGGCCATTAGGTGATCAATTTCTTTCTGAAGGTCTCGTTCCTTATTTCTTTTTATTCTGTTTTTCCTTTTTGAGTATTGTACACAGAAACCTCTAATCTCCATCTTGAGCATGTCCCAATACAGGCCTTCATTAGTAAGGTAACAGTGTTTGCTTTTGTATTCGGGTATTTTGCTTACGAGCTCGTCAATGAAATTTGCATCTTTCAGCAAAGCGTTATTAATTTTCCAAAACCCAGGTCCACGTTTAGCGTATTCTTTCGATTGAAGAGTGAAAGTAATAGCGCTATGATCAGATATTGTGGGGTTGGTGATGTTAGTATCAATGACAGACATCAACAATTCTTTCGACACAAGCCAATAATCTAAGCGGCATTGCACTTTCAAGGAATTGTTACGCCATGTAAATTGTGTTTTGTTGGTATGTTGATTTCTCCAAATGTCGTGAAGTTTAAAACGCCGGATTAAGCCTTCAATCTCATCAATGACTTTTTGTTTTTTCTGAACAGGAGCACCACCCATTTTATCTGTAGGTGTTAAAGGGCAATTCATGTCACCTCCCAAGATGATTTGTGCATCTGCAAAAGGTAGGAGAATGTTATCAAGATTGCGAAAGAAAGCAATCTGGGCGGTAGAGTCATCAGGCGCGTAAATGTTGCTAAACAAGAAGGAAGATTCTAGCACGTTGGCTTTTAATAGCAAGTATCGTCCATTCTTATCAGCGAAGATCCTTTCTGTTTCGAAATCCAGACTCGGTTTAAATAATATCATCACACCTTTTGAATGTGTTGTTCCATGACTGTAATAAATTTTCCCTCCCCATTCTGCTTTACATATTTCTTCGACACTTTTAAAAGAATAAGTTTCTTGTAAATAAACAACGTCGAATTTTTGATTGTGGAGCCATCTAAACACCCGCCGTCTCTTTCTAGCTTGATTTAAACCTCTTACGTTTAAAGAACAAAAAGAGAGTCTAAACGGGGCAGCCGTGATTTAGCAGCATAGAATATTCTATCGGTTTCATTGAGGAAGATATTAACAAACTTTTCGAATATGAGCAATTTTGATTTGAAGGTGTACTTAATGCAAATTAAATAATATACATTAGTAATCAACCTTATCGCAAAGTGAAGGAGTACAAGAATAAGCAGTAGGAAGATAAATCTAAGTATATCAAAATAGATTCTAAACATGTAAATAGAAACGGATATACAGCGACGCTAAGACACAAAACGCACAGTTAATAGAGCACAAATTGCTCAAAGTAGGGAAACCTCTTCTTATACCTAAACGGGTTCCCTATGAAACAGTTTAATGATAGGCATGTGCAGTTATTGTTTGTGAGTTGTATATGAGCATGAGCACTTATTACTCTTGAGTAACACATGAGCATGAGCAGTTGTTACTTATGACTTCCCCATGAGTATGTGCAATTATTAGTTATGAATTTTGCATGAGCATGAGCAGTTATTTTTGATGACTTTCGCATGAGCATAAGCACTTTTTACTCTTGAGTAGAGCATGAGCATCAGCAGTCATTACTTATAAGTTGCACATGAGCATCTGCAATTATTTCTGTTGTGTAACGCATGAGCATGAGTAGTTATTACTATTGAGTAACGCATAAGCATGAGCACTTATTACTTATGAGTTCCTCATGAGCATTAGCAGTTATTACTCTGGAGTAACGCATGAACATGAGCAGTTATTACTTATGAGTTGCGCATGAGCATGCGCACTTTTTACTCTGGAGTAACGCATGAGCATGAGCAGTTATTACGTATTAGTTGCGCATAAGCATGTGCAATTATTACTGATGAGTTGCACATGAGCATGTGCAGTTATTACTGAACAGTTGCGCATGAGCATGAGCACTTATTACTCTTGAGTAACGCATAAGCATGAGCAGTTATTACTTATGAGCTTTGCATGAGCATAAGCAGTCATTACTTATGAGTTGCGCATAAGCATGAGAAATTTTTACTAATTAGTTGCGCATGAGCATGTAAAGTTACTACTTATAAGTTGCGCATGACCATCAGGAGTCATTTCTGATGAGTTGCGCATGTGCATAAGCACTCATTACTCTTGAGTAAAGCGTGATCGTGAGCAGTTATTACTTATGAGTTCGACACGAGCTTAAGCAGTTATTACTCTCTAGTAACACATGAGCATGAGCAGTTATTACTTATGAGTTTTGCATGAGCATGAGCATTTATTACTGATGAGTTGCGCATGAGCATGTGCAGTTATTACTGAAGAGTTGGGCATGAGCATGAGCACTTATTACTTTTGAGTAACGCATGAGCATTACCAGTTATTACTTATTAGTTCCGCATAAGCATGAGCAGTAATTACTCTTGAGTAACACATGAGCATGAGCAGTTATTAGTCATGAGTTGCGCATGAGGATGTGCAGTTATTACTTATAAGTTCTGCATGAGCATGAGCAGTTATTACTGATGGTTTTCTCATGAACATGAGCAGTTATTGCTTATGAGTTGCGTATGAGCATGTGCAGTTATTACTCTTTACTAACGAATGAGCATGAGCAGTTATTACTTAAGAGTTGCGCATGAGCATGAGCAGTTATTACTAATGAAATTTGCATGAGCATGAGCTCTTCCTACTCTTAAATAACGCATGAGCATGAGAAGTTATTACTTATGACTTCCGCATGAGGATTAGCAGTTGTTACTCTTGAGTAACGCATGAGCATGAGCAGTTATTACTTATGAGTACGCATGAGCATGAGCAATTATTACTGATAAGATCCACATGAGCATGAGCAGTTATTACTCTTGAGTAACGAATGAGCATGAGCAGTTATTACTTATGAGTTGCGCGGGAGCATGTGCAAATATTACTAATGAGTTGCGCATAAGTATGTGCAGTTATTACTGAAGAGTTGCACATGAGCATGAGCAGTTATTACTTATGAGTTGCTAATGAGCATAAGCAATTATTACTGATGAGTTGCGCATGAGCATGAGCAGTTATTGCTGAAGAGTTGCGCATGGGCATGAGCACTTATTACTCTGAAGTAACGCATGAGCATGGCAGTTATTACTTATGAGTTCCGCATGAGCATGAGCAGTTATTACTCTTGAGTAACGCATGAGCATGAGCAGTTATTACTTATTAGTTGCGCTTGAGCATGAGGAATTATTACTGATGAGTGTCGCATAAGCATGTGCAGTTATTACTGATGAGTTCCGCATAAGCATGAAGAATTATTACTTTTGAGTTGCGCATGAACATTAGCAGTTATTACTTATGAGTTCCGCATGAGCATAAACAGTAATTACTCTTGAGTAACGCATGAGCATGAGAAATTATTCCTAATTAGTTGCGCATTAGCATGTGCAGTTATTACTTATGAGTTGCGCATGAGCATCAGCAGTCATTACTGATGAGTTGCGCATGTGCATAAGCACTCATTACTCTTGAGTAAAGCATGATCATAGGCAGTTATTACTTATGAGGTCCACATGAGCATGAGCAGTTACTACTCTCTAGTAACGCATCAGCGTGAGCAGTTATTACTTATGAGTTGCGCATGAGCATGACCAATTATTACTGATGAGTTGCGCATGAACATGTGCAGTTATCACTGAAGAGTTGCGCATAAGGATGAGCATTTATTACTCTTGAGTAACGCATGAGCATGGGCAGTTATTACTTATGAGTTCCGCATGAGCAAGAGTAGTTATTACTTATGAGTTGCGCATAAGAATGAGAAATTATAATTAATGAGTTGCGCATGCGCATGTGCAGTTATTACATATTACTTGCGCATGAGCATCAGCGATCATTACTGATGAGTTGCGCATGTGCATAAGAACTTATTACTCTTCAGTAAAGCATGATCATGAGCACTTATTACTTATGAGCTCCGCGTGAGCATGAGCACTTACTACTCTTGACTAACGCATTAGCATGAGCAGTTATTACTTATGAGCTTTGCATCAGCATGTGCAGTTATTACTCGTGACTAACGCATGAGCAAGAGCTGTTATTACTTATGAGTTACGCCTGAGCACTTCTTACTCTTAAGTGACACATCAGTCATGAGCAGTTATTGCTTATGGGTTCCGCATGAGCATTACCAGTTATTATTCTTGAGTAATGCATGAGCATGAGCAGTTATTACTTATCAGTTGCGCATGAACATGAGCAATTATTACTGATGAGTTGCGCATATGCATTTGCAGATATTACTGAAGAGTTGCGCCTAAGCATGAGCACTTCTTACTCTTGAGTAAAACATGAGCATGAGCAGTTATTACTTATGAGCTTTGCATGAGCAAAAGCAGTCATTACTTATGAGTTGCACAGGAGCATGAAAATTATTTATTAATTAGTTGAACATGAGCATGTGCAGTTATTACTTATGAGTTCCGCATGAGCATCAGCAGTCATTACTGATGAGTTGGGCATGTGCATAAGCACTAATTACTCTTTAGTAAAGCATGATCATGAGCAGTTATTACTTATGAGTTCCACATGAGCATGAGCAGTTATTACTCTCTAGTAACGGATGAGCATCAGCAGTTACTACTTATGAGTTAGGCATGAGCATGAGCAATTATTACTGATAAGTTGGGCATGAGCATGTGCAATTATCACTGACGAGTTTTGCATAAGCATTAGCACTTATTACTCTTGAGTAACGCATGAGCATGAGCAGTTATTACTTATGAGTTCCGCATGAGCATGAGCAGTAATTACTCTTGAGTAACGCATGAGCATGAGCAGTCATTACTTATGGGTTGCGCATGAGCATGTGCAGTTATTGCTTATGAGTTGCGAATAAGCATGTGCAGTTATAACACTTTACTAACGCATGAGCATCCGCTGTTATTAATTATGAGTTGCGCATGAGCATTTGCAGTTATTACTGATGAGTCTCTCATGAGCATGAGCAGTTATTACCGATGAGTTTTGCATGAGCATGAGCACTTCTTACTCTAAAGTAACGCACGAGCATGTGCAGTTATTACTTATGAGTTCCGAATGAGCATTAGCAGTTATTACTCTTAAATAACGCATGAGCATGAGCAGTTATTACTTATGAGTTGGATATGAGCATGAGCAATTATTACTGATGAGTTACGCACCAGCATGTGCAGTTATTACTGAAGAGTTGCAAATGAGCATGAGCACTTATTACTCTGGAGTAACGCATGGGAATGAGCAGTTATTACTTATGTCTTCCGTATGAGCATGAGCAGTTATTACTCTTGAGTAACGCATGAGCATAAGGAGTTATTACTTATGAGCTTTGCATGAGCATGAGTCATTACTTATGAAATGCTCATGGCCCTGAAAAATTAATACTAGTGAGTTGCGCATGAGCATCAGCAGTCTTTACTGATGAGTTGTGCACGTGGATAAGCACTTATTACTCTTGAGTAAAGCATAATCATGAGCAGTTATTACTTATAAGCTCCGCCTGAGCATGAGCAGTTATTACTTATGAGTTGCGCATGACCATGAGCAACTATTACTGATGAGTTGCGCATAAGCATGAGCAGTTATTAGTTATGAGTTGCGCATGAGCATGAGCAATTATTGCTTATGAGTTACGCATAAGTATGAGCAGTTATTACTTATGGGTTGCGCATGAGCATGTGCAGTTATTTTTTATGGGTTCCGCATGAGCATGTGTAGTTATTACAGCCAATTTATAAGTATTATAAATTAAAGTTAATGTGACAACCATGAAGTTACGGCTTCAGGTTTTGATTACCGGTGATGTGATATGCTACCAAGACAGGACCTGTCAAATCCCAATGCCCAAAGGTCATTCCGGTCCTTGTGCAACATCCGGTTATCTTATTAGACCAATGGGGATCGAGGTGCTCACGTGAAATCAAATACCATGAATATACCATTGTTCATCGTGCCTTTCTGTATGAAACCTTCACACGTGTAGTTTTGTTCTACAAGTTCAGCTGTGTTTTACAAGTTCCCCTCCCTCCCCCCCCATTTTGTCTTGGTATTCTTACCACTTGCCTTACTTTTATGTATATATATCTGTATGTATGTATGTATATATATATCTATACTCCTCGTTGGTCCACGAAACAGTTCTGTATTAAAGTCTATATGAAACGATATTGAGTAGACAAGTATTGTTATCACCGCTCCATTATTGTGGAGCACTATCCTGGATTTATCAGTGTGGAACTCACCTGAAGCCATATCAAGCTCCTGAACTGTTGAGCACTGTGCTACTGAACATCCAAACATGGAACGTATATCGTTCAACTACTCAACGAAGAACATCCCTGTCGCATCAAGGCAACAATACATCAGACAACTTATCGACAAGACCGAACAGTTCCTGTGCAGAATGAGATGGAAAGCGTATCACTTTTTAAACCAAACCCAGCAATCAGGGAAAGAAAATTTCGGATTCAAAACAACAAACAACCCTCCAGTCATTGAAGAGTTAAAGGAATTCGAGGATGGCATGACAAAGATCATCCAAAAGGTCAAATTCAAGAATATTAAGTGTCAGTTTCAAGAAGACCTCAACGATGACATCAAATCAATTAAAAGTGACAGCCGCCTACTCGTAACGGCAGATAAATCCACGAACTTCTATAAATTGGAGACCACAAAGTACAATCAGCTCCTGCATGACAACATCACTAAAACCTACAAAAAGGGAGAAATTAACCAACTAAACAACATTGACAACATCGCGAAAACAATCACCGAGAAACTAAGTATTGATGACCGTGTTGAAATGACTGCCACAAAAGAAGCTTTTATCACCCTTAAAGACCACAAGGACAATTTTGAAAATAAACCCACGTGCCGATTAATCAACCCGTCAAAACAGGAGATAGGAAAGATTAGCAAACAGATACTTGACAACATCAACAAGAAACTGCTGAGCGTCACGAAAGTAAATCAGTGGAAAAACACCTACTCGGTGCTAGAATGGTTTAAACATTTGCCGAACAAACAAAAGTGCGCCTTCATAACCTTCGATGTAGTGGAATTCTACCCTTCCATAACGGAGACACTACTCGAACATGCCCTTGACTTTGCAGCAAATTACGTGACCATTTCCGAGGACGACCGTCACATCATCCTTCAAGCCAAACAGTCCCTTCTCTTCAACAAGGGAAACCCTTGGCAGAAGAGAAACACCCAGTCGCTCTTTGATGTCACCATGGGTAGTTACGACGGAGCAGAAACATGCGAGTTAGTCGGAACCTACCTCCTCTCCCAACTCAAAGAAATTCCTTGCAGCATGCAAATTGGGCTTTACAGAGATGACGGCTTAGCAGTCCTCGACCAAACCCCACAAAAAATTGAAAAAATTAAAAAAGAAATCTGCAAAGTGTTCGCCAAAAACAACCTTCGCATCACCATCGAAGCCAACAAAAAAGTGGTAAATTTCCTTGACGTAACGCTTGACCTAACTACTGAAACGTACAAGCCTTATTCGAAGCCAACAACCACTCCGCTCTATGTCCACAGCAAATCCAACCACCCCCCTTGCATAATAAAGAACATACCTGAGGCAATAAACAAGCGGTTATCCGTAATCTCATCAGATGAGGAAGTCTTCAAAAAAAGCGGCACCACCCTACCAAGAAGCACTGCGGAAAAGCGGTTATTCATACACCCTCAAATTCAACCCACCACAACAACAATCGCCAGAATCAATTAACACTGAAAAGAAAAAGAGGCAGAGGAACATAATATGGTTCAACCCACCATTTAGTAAAAACGTCCAAACTAATATCGGAAAAGAATTCCTAAATTTAATTAAGAAATGCTTCCCTCCCAACCACAAATTAAGAAAGCTTTTCAACAGAAATAACCTTAAGCTGAGCTACAGTTGTTCACCCAACATAAAACAGATCATCGATGGACACAACAAAACTATTCTAAGACAGAACACGCAACCTAGAGAAAGTACCACCAACAAATCCTGCAACTGCAGAGAGCCAAGCAAATGCCCTTTAAAAGGAGAATGCCTAGTCAAAGACGTAGTGTACCAAGCCACCGTCAGCACTGCAGAAAGCTTAGAAACATACGTCGGCCTTACCGCCACGGAGTTCAAGACGCGATGGCGAAACCACCAAATGTCATTCAAACATGAGAACAAAAGAAATGACACTGAACTAAGCAAACATCTGTGGCTGCTAAAAGATCAAAAGAAAGACTTCTCAATCTCCTGGAAAATCCTAGCCAAGGCTAAATCCTACACTAATCTTACCAAACGATGTAACCTTTGTAACACCGAGAAATTCTATATTTTATATAAACCAGACATGGCAACGCTCAACAAACGCAATGAACTCCTGTCAACTTGCAGACACAAGCGAAAGTTTCTCCTCAAGTTCAACCGCATCCCTAAGGACAAATCATAGACTTACAAATATAGCTTCCTATTGTTTTCTACTTTTGAATTTTCTATTTTGTAACGGTTCTTGTAACGGTTTTTGTCAATATCCTATTACTGATGTATATAAACCCCAGTGATGCTACAGTGTATATAGAATTTAACTGATGAGTAGACCAACTCCTCGTTGGTCCACGAAACAGTTCTGTATTAAAGTCTATATGAAACGATATTGAGTAGACAAAAATTGTTATATATATATATATATATATATATATATATATATATATATATATATATATATATATATATATATATTCAGCAGCTCGTTTAACTGCGAAGTTGCTTATCAAGTTATATCAAGTTATTTACATTATAGTTGTTCAGTCTTTGTTCCAGTTCGATCAATTATTTACAGTTTTCCTCATTGAGGGGATTATCTTGCTCTTACTGTAGTCATGTTTTGTCTACGGATAGTTTAAGGTGATAGCTACTCAATAGTCTTTTACAAACATTTGCCTTATCAGCACTTCAATACAGACTGCCTTTCTAAGTTACGATCTGTTTCTTTTGGATCTCATTATTCAAGAACATTGCTTTAACTATTACCGTTTTGTTCTCTGTAGGGTAATAATTTATGGTGCTTTAAATAAAATCTGGGTTAGGGATGAAGTGCTCCCAATACAGGTCACACTTTTCCCCATGGACTCACAGTCTTAAAACATCCTGCCCCATTCACAACTGGTTACTTCGGTAACCATGGAAATAGACTTGGATAGGATAGGACCTCGCTCTGAGGGGATTGTTGGCCCCATGGGGAGTGTCCCATAAGGACCTCGCTCATGGGGGATTATCGCTCTCTGGGAAGGATTACATGAAGTCCTCACTCATTGGGGGGCCCTCTGGGGAGATTGTTGGCTCGCTCAGGGGGGGGGCCCTTTGGGGAGGATGTATCCTTGCTCAGTGGGGATTGCCCTCAGGGGGGGACTCGATACAGGCCTTGCCCACGGGGGTCTCGGCCCTCTGGGGACGCAGGTTCCCAATTTAGTTTAGCCTGACCTGTATATAAGTTCTGCCGGAATGGAGTGCTTCCTCCCCTACCCCTTTATCCCACAATCTGTTGTTGTCTCACTTACTCTCATGGGTTGGGAACATTAATTATGAGTTGCGCATGAGCATTAGCAATTATTTCTGTTGAATAACGCATGAGCATGAGCAGTTATTTCTGTTGAATAACCCATGAGCACGAGCAATTACTACCTATGACTTGCCCATGAGCATGTGCAGTTATTAGTTATGAGTTTTTCATGAACATGAGCAGTTATTACTGATTAGTTGCGCATAAACATGAGCAGTTAATACACTTGAGTAACGCATTGGCATGAGAAGGTTATTACTTATAAGTTGTGCATGAGCTTGAACAGTTATTAGTTATTAGTTTCACATGAACATGAGCACTTATTACTCTTGAGTAACGCATGAGCATGACCAGTTATTAAGTAGTTATTACTGGTGAGTTGCGCATGAACATAAGCAGTTATTCCACTTGAGTAACGCATTAGCATGTGCAGTTATTACTTATAAGTTGCGCATGAGCATGTGCAGTTATTAGTTGTGAGTTCTGCATGAGCATGAGCACTTATTACTCTTGAGTAGCGCATGACCATGAGTAGTTATTACTTATGAGTTGCGCATGAGCATCAGCAGTTATTTCTGTTGAGTAACGCATGAGCAGTTATTACTTATGAGTAACGGATAACCATGAGCAGTTATTACTCTTGAGTAACACATGAGCATAAGCAGTTATTACTTAAGAGTTGCGCATGAGGATGTGCAGTTATTAGTTGTGAGTTCTGCATGAGCATGAGCAATTATTACTAATGAGTTGCGCATGATCATGAGCAGTTATTACACTTGAGTAACGCATGAAAATAAGCAGTTATTGCTTATGAGTTGCGCATGAGCATTGTAGTTATTACCATTAACTAACGCATGAGCATGAGCAGTTATTACTAATGAGCTTTGCATCAGCATGAGCACTTATTACTCTTGAGTAACGCATGAGCATGAGCAGTTATTACTGATGAGTTGCGCATGAACATGAGCAGTTATTACACTTGAGTAACGCACTTGCATGAGAAGTTAGTACTTAAAAGTTGTGCATGAGCATGAAAAATTATTACTTAAGAGTTGAGCATAAACATGAGCAGTTATTACTTATGAGTTGCGCTTTAGCATGAAAAATTATTAGTGATGAGTTGCGCATGAGCATGTGCAGTTATTACTGAAGAGTTGCCCATGAGCATGTGCAGTTAATACTGAAGATTTGCGCATGAGCATGAGCACCTATTACTCTCAAGTAACGCATGAGCATGAGCAGTTATTACTTATGAGTTACGCATGAGCATGGGAAATTATTACTAATGAGTTGCGCATGCGCATCAGCAGTCATTATTGATGAGTTGCGCATGTGCATAAGCACTTATTACTCTTGAGTAAAGCATGATTCATGAGCAGTTATTACTTATTAGTTCCGCATAAGCATGAGCAGTTATTATTTTTTAATTTGCGTATCAGCATGAGCAATTATTACTGATGAGTTGCCCATGAGCATCAGCAGTCATTACTGATGAGTTGCGCATGTGCATAAGTCCTTATTACTCTTTAGTTAAGCATGATCATGAGTAGTTATTACTTATGAGTTCCGCATGAGCATGAGCAGTTATTACTCTTGAGTAACGCATAAGCATGAGCAGTTATTCCTTATGAGCATTGCATCATGATGTGCAGTTATTACTCTTGACTAACGCATGACCATGAGCTGTTATTACACATCAGTTGCTCATTAACATGAGCAGGTATTACTAATGACTTGCGCATGAGCAAGCGCACTTATTACTCTTAAGTAACGCATGAGCATTAGCAGTTATATCTTATGAGTTGCGCATGAGCGTGTGCAGTTATTACTCTTTACTAACGCATGAGCATAAGCAGTTATTACTTATTAGTTGCGCATGAGCATATGCAGTTATTACTGATGAGTTCCGCATGAGCATATGCAGTTATTACTTATGAGTTCTACATGAGCATGAGCAGTTATTACTGATGGGTTGGTCATGAGCATGAGTAGGTATTACTAATGACTTAAGCATGAGCATGCGCACTTATTACTCTTAAGTAACGCATGAGCATGAGCAGTTATTTCTGATAAGATTTTCATGAGCATAAGGAGTTATTATTTATGAGTTGCGCATGAGCATGAGCAATTATTACTGATGAGTTGCGCATGAGCATCAGCAGTCATTACTGATGAGTTGGGCATGTGCATAAGCACTTATTACTCTTTAGTAAAGCATGATTATGAGCAGTTATTACTTATGACTTCCGCATGAGCATTAGCAGTTTTTACTCTTGAGTAACGCATGAGCATGAGCAGTTATTACTTATGAGTTGCACTTGAGCATGAGCAATTATTACTGATAAGTTGCGCATGAGCATGTGCAGTTATTACTGAAGAAGTTGGCATCAGCATGAGCACTTATTACTCTTGAGCAACGCATGATCATGAGCACTTATTACTCTTGAGTAACGCATGAGCATGAGCACTTATTACTAATTAGTTCCGCAGGAGCATTAGCAGTAAATTGCGCTTGAGTGACGCATGAGCATGAGCAGTGATTACTTACGAGTTGCGCATGAGCATGAGCAATTATTAGTTATGAGTTACGCATGAGTATGAGCAGTTATTACTTATGGGTTGCGCATGAGCATGTGCAGTGATTATTTATGAGTTTCCCATGAGCAACAGCAGATATTTCTGTTCAGTAAGCATGAGCATGAGCAGTTATTACTTTTGAGTAACGCAGGAGCATGAGCAGTTATTACTCTTGAGTAACACATGAGCATGAGCAGTTATTACTTATGAGTAGCGCATGAGCATGTGCAGTTATTACTTATGAGTTCTGCATGAGCATGAGCAGTTATTACTGATGGGTTTCTCATGAGCCTGAGCAGTTATTGCTTATGAGTTGCGGATAAGCATGTGCAGTTATTACTCTTTACTAACGCATGAGCATGACAAGATATTACTTAAGAGTTGCGCATGAGCGTGGGCAGTTATTACTGATGAGTTGCTCATGAGCATTAGCAGTTATTATTGATGAGGTTTGCATGAGCATAAGCCCTTTTTATTATTGAGTAACGCATGAGCATGAGCAGTTATTCCTTATAAGTTCCGCATGAGCATGAGCAGTTATTACTTATGAGTTGCGCATGAGCATGTGCAGTTATTACTGAAGAGTTTAGCATTAGCATGAGCACTCATTACTCTTAAGTAACGCATGAGCATGAGCAGTTATTACTTATGAGTTGCGCAGAAGCATTAGGGATTATTACTGATGAGTTGCGCATGAGCATAAGCACTTATTACTCTTGAGTAACGCGTTAGCATGAGCAGTTATTACTTATGAGCTTTGCATGAGCATGAGCAGTCATTACTAATGAGTTCCGCATGAGCTTGTGCAGTTATTACTTATGAGTAGCGCATGAGCATCAGCAGTCATTACTGTTGAGTTGCGCATGAGCATAAGCACTTATTACTCTTGAGTAAAGCATGATCATGATTAGTTATTACTTATGAGTTCCGCATAAGCATGAGCAGTTATTACTGTTGAGTAACGCATAAGCAGTTATTACTTATAAGTTGCGCAGGAGCATAGACAATTATTACTGATGCGTTGCGCATGAGCATCTGCAGTTATTACTGAAAACTTGTACATGAGCACGAGCACTTATTACTTATGAGTTGCGCATGAGCATCAGCAGTTTTTTCTGTTGAATAACACTTAAGAATGAGCAGTTATTACTCTTGAGTAACGCATGGGCATGAGCAGTTATTACTCTTGAGTAACACATGAGCATGAGCAGTTATTACTTATGAGTTGCGCATAAGCATGTGCAGTTATTGTTTGTGAGTTCTCTATGAGAAAGAGCAATTATTACTCTTGAGTAACACATGATTATGAGCAGTTATTACTTATGACTTGCCCATGAGTATATGCAGTTATTAGTTATGAGCTTTGGATGAGCATGAGCAGTTATTACTGATGACTTTCGCATGAGCATAAGCACTTATTACTGTTGAGTAGCGCATGAGCATCAGCAGTTATTACTTATGAGTTGCACATGAGCATCTGCAATTATTTGTGTTGAGTAACGCATGAGCATGAGCAGTTGTTACTCTTGAGTAAGGCATGAGCGTAAGCAGTTATTACTTATAAGTTGCGCAGGAGCATAAACAATTATTACTGATGTGTTGGGCATGAGCATCTGGAGTTATTACTGAAGATTTGTACATGAGCACGAGCACTTATTACTTATCAGTTACGCGTGAGCATGAGCAGTTATTACTTTTGGGTTGCACACGAGCATTTGCAGTTATTACTTATGACTTTCGCATGAGCATGAGCACTTATTACTCTTGAGTAGCGCATGACCATGGGTAGTTATTACTTATGAGTTGCGCATGAGCATCAGCAGTTATTTCTGTTGAATAACGCATAAGCATGAGCTGTTATTACTCTTGAGTAACGCATGAGCATGAGCAGTTATTACTTATGAGTTCCGCATGAGCATTAGCAGTTATTACTCTGGAGTAACGCATGAACATTAGCAGTTATTCCTTATGAGTTGCGCATAAGCATAAGCAATCATTACTGACTAGTTGCTCATGAGCATGTGCAGTTATTATCGAAGATTTGCGCATGAGGATGAGCACTTATTACTCTTGAGTAAAGCATAATCATGATTAGTTATTACTTACCAGTTCCGCATGAGCATGAGCTGTTATTACTCTTGAGTAACATATGAGCATAAGCAGTTACTACTTATAAGTTGCGCAGGAGTATAAACAATTATTACTGATGCGTTGCGCATAAGCATGTGCAGTTATTACTGAAGACTTGTGCATGAGCACGAGCACTTATTACTTATGAGTTAGGCATGATTAGGAGCAGTTATTCCTTATGGGTTGCGCATGAGCATCAGCAGTTATTTCTGTTGAATAACGCATGAGCATAAGTAGTTATTACTCTTGAGTAACGCATGAGCATGAGCACTCATTACTCTTAAGTAAGGCATGAGCATAAGCAATTATTACTTATGAGATTTGCATGAGCATGAGCAAGTCATTACTTATGAAATGCGCATGGGCCTGAGAAATTATTACTAATGAGTCTCGCATGAGCATCAGCAGTCATTACTGATGAGTTGCGCATGTGCATAAGCACTTATTACTATTGAGTAGAGCATGATCATGAGCAGTTATTACTTATGAGCTCCGCATGAGCATGAGCAGTTATTACTCTCTAGTAACGCCTAAGCATGAGCAGTTATTACTTATAAGTTGCGCATGACCATGAGCAACTATTACTGATAAGTTGCGCATGAGAATGAGCACTTATTACTCTTGAGTGACGCATGAGCATGAGCAGTTATCACTTATGAGTTGCGCATGAGCATGAGCAATTATTGGTTATGAGTTACGCATAAGTATGAGCAGTTATTACTTATGGGTAACGCATTAGCATGTGTGATTATTACTTATGAGTTTCGTATGACCATGAGCACTTATTACTCTTGAGTAGCGCATGACTACAAATAGTTATTACTTAAGAGTTGCGCATGAGCATCAGCAGTTATTTCTGTTGAGTAACGCATGAACATGAGCAGTTATTACTCTTGAGTAACGCATAAGCATGAGCAGTTATTACTCTTGAGTAACACATGAGCATCAGCAGTTATTACTTAGGAGTTGCGCATGAGCATGTGCAGTTATTAGTTGTGAGTTCTGCATGAGCATGAGCAGTTATTACTGATGAGTTGCGCATGATCATGAGCAGTTATTACACTTGAGGAACGCATGAAAATGAGCAGTTATTGCTTATGAATTGCGCATGAGCATTGCAGTTATTACCCTTGACAAACGCATAAGCATGAGCAGTTATTAGTAATAAGCTTTGCATCAGCATGAGCACTTATTACTCTTGAGTAACGCATGAGCATAAGCAGTTTTTACTGATGAGTTGCGCGTGAACACAACCAGTTATTAGTTGTGAGTTCTGCACGAGCATGAGCACTTTTTACTCTTGAGTAACACATGAGCATGAGCACTTATTACTTATGAGTTACCCATGAGCATGTGCAGTTATTAGTTATGAGTTTTGCATCAGCATAAGCAGTTAATACTGATGAGCTGCGCATGAACATGAGCAGTTATTACACTTGAGTAACGCATTCGCATGAGAAGTTATTATTTATAAGTTGTGCATGAGCATAAACAATTATTACTTATGAGTTGAGCATGAGCATGAGCAGTAAGTACTTATGAGTTGCGCATGAGCATGTGCAAGTATTAGTTATTGGTTCCGCATGAGCATGAGTACTTATTAGTCTTGAGTAAAGACTTACCATGAGCAGTTATTACTTAAAAGTTGCGCATAAGCATCAGCAGTTATTTCTGTTTATTAACGCATGTGCATGAGCAGTGATTACTCTTGAGGAACACATGAGCATGAGAACTTATTAGTCTTGAGTAACACATGAGCATAAGCAGTTTTTACTGATGAGTTGCGCATAAGCATGTCCAGTTATTACTTATGAGTTCTGCCTGAGCATGAGCAGAAGCATAAGCAGTTATTGCCTATGAGTTGCGCATGAGCATATGCAGTTAATACTCTTTAATAACCCATGAGCATGAGAAGTTATTACTTAAGAGTTGGCATGAGCATGTGCAGTTATTACTAATGAATTGCTTATGAGCATGAGCACTTCTTACTCTTGAGTAATGCATGAGCATGAGCAGTTATTACTTATAAATTGCGCATGAGCATCAGCAGTTATTTCTGTTCAGTAAGCATGAGCATGAGCACTTATTACTCTTGAGTAACGCATGAGCATGAGCAGTTATTACTTATCAGTTGCGCATGAGCATGTGCAGTTAATACTTATGAGTTCTGCATGAGCATGAGCAGTTATTAATGATGGGTTTCTCATGAGCATGAGCAGGTATTAGTAATGACTTGCGCATGAGCATGCGCACTTATTACTCTTGAGTAACGCATAAGCATATTTCTTATGAGTTGCGCATGAGCATGTGCAGTTATTACTGATGAGTTGCTCATGCGCATGAGCAGTTATTACTGATGAGTTTTACATGAGCCTTAGCACTTCTTACTCTTAAGTAACGGATCAGTCATGAGCAGTTATTACTTATGAGTTCCGCATGAGCATGAGCAGTAATTACTCTTGAGTAACGCATTAGGATGAGCAGTTATTACTTATGGATTGCGCTTGAGAATGTGCAGTTATTACTTATGAGTTTCGCATGAGCATGAACACTTATTACTCTTAAGTAGCGCATGACCATGAATAGTTATTACTCATGAGTTGCGCATGAGCATCAGCAGTTATTTCTTTTCAGTAAGCATGAGCATGAGCAGTTTTACTCTTAAATAACACATGAGCATGAGCAGTCATTACTTATGAGTTGCGCATGAGCATGTGTAGTCATTACTTATGAGTTCTGCATGAGCATGAGCAGTTATTACTCTTGAGTAACGCATGAGCATGAGCAGTTATTACTCATGAGATTTGCATCAGGATGTGCAGTTATTACTCTTGACTAACGCATGAGCATGAGCTGTTATTACTTATGAGTTTTGCATGAGCATGAGCACTTATTACTGATGGGTTTCTCATGAGCATGAAAAGGTGTTACTGATGACTTGCGCATGAGCATGCGCACTTTTTACTCTTAAGTAACGCATGATTATGAGCAGTTATTTCTTATGAGTTCCACATGAGCATTTGCAGTTATAACTCTTTACTAACGCATATGCATGAGCAGATATTACTTATTACCTGCGCATGAGCATGTGCACTAATTACTGACGAGTTGCTCATGAGCATGAGCAGTTATTACTGATGACTTTTGCATGAGCATGAGCACTTCTTACTCTTGAGTAACGCATCAGCTTGAGCAGTTATTACTTATGAGTTCCGCATGAGCATTAGCAGTTATTATTCTTGAGTAACGCATGAGCATGACCAGTTATTACTTATGAGTTGGCCATTAGCATGAGCAATTTTTACTGATGAGTTGCGCATAAGCATGTGCAGTTATTACTGAACAGTCGCGCATGAGTATAAGCACTTATTACTCTTGAGTTCCGCATGATCATGAGCAGTTATTACTGAACAGTTTCGCATGAGCATGAGCACTTATTACTCTTGAGTAATGTATGAGCATGGGCAGCTATTACTTATGAGTTCCGAATATGTATATGAGTATGAGCAGTTATTACTCTTGAGTAACGCATGAACTTGAGCAGTTATTACTTATGAGTTGCGCTTGAGCATTAGGAGTTATTACTGATGACTTGCGCATAAGCATGTGTAGTTATTACTAAAAAGTTGCGCATGAGCATGTGCAGTTATTACTCTTGAGTAACGCATGAGGATGAGCAGTTATTACTTATGAGCTTAGCATGAGCATAAGCAGTCATTACTTAGGAGTTGCGCATAAGCATGAAAATTATTACTAATTAGTTGCGCATGAGCATGCGCAGTTATTACTTATTAGTTACGCATGAGCATTACCAGTCATTACTGATGAGTTGCGCATGTGCATAAACACTAATTACTCTTGGGTAAAGCATGATCATGAGCAGTTATTACTTATGAGTTGCGCATGAGCAGCAGGAGTTTTTTCTGTTCAGTAAGCACGAGCATGAGCAGTTATTACTCTTGAGTAACGCATGAGCATGAGCAGTTATTACCCTTGAGTAACAGATGAGCATGAGCAGTTATTACTTAAGAGTTCTGCTTGAGCATTAGCAGTTATTACTTATGAGTTGCGCATGAGCATGACCAATTATTACTGATGAGTTGCGCATGAACATGTGCAGTTATTACTCTTGAGTAACGCAAGAGCATGAGCAGTTATTACTTATGAGCTTTGCATGAGCAAAAGCAGTCATTACTTATGAGTTGCGCATGAGCATGAGAAATTATTACTGATAAGTTGCGCATGAGCATGTGCAGTTATTACTAAAAAGTTCCGCATGAGCATGAGCACTTATTACTCTTGAGTAACGCAAGAGCATGAGCAGTTATTACTTATGAGCTTTGCATGAGCATAAGCAGTCATTACTTATGAGTTGCGCATGAGAATGAGAAATTATTACTGATGAGTTGCGCATGAGCATGTGCAGTTATTACTGAAAAGTTCCGCATGAGCATGAGCACTTATTACTCCTGAGTAACGCATGAGCATGTGCAGTTGTTACTTATAAGTTGCGCATGAGCATCAGCAGTCAAGACTCATGAGTTGCACATGAGCATGAGCAGTTATTACTTAAGAGTTGCGCATGAGCATGAGCAGTTATTACTGATGAGGTTTGCATGAGCATGAGCACTTCTTACTCTTGAGTAACGCATGAGCATGACAAGTTATTACTTATGACTTCCCCATGACAATTAGCAGTTGTTACTCTTGAGTAACTCATGAGCATGAGCAGTTATTACTTATGAGTTGCGCATGAGCCTGAGCAATTATTACTGATGAGTTGTGCATGAGCATGTGCAGTTATTACTGAAGAGTTTCGCATGAGCATGCACACTTATTACCCTTAAGTAATGCATGAGCATTAGCACTTATTACATATGAGTTCCGCATGAGCATGAGTAGTTATTACTTATTTGTTCCACATGAGCTTGAGCAGTTATTACTCTCTAGTAACACATAAGCATGAGCAATTATTACTTTTGAGTTGCGCATGAGCATGAGCAATTATTACTGATGAGTTGCCCATGAGCATGTGCAGTTATTAATGAAGAATTGGGCATGAGCATGAGCACTTATTACTCTTGAGTAACGCATGAGCATGAGCAGTTTTTACTTATGAGTTGCGCATAAGCATCAACAGTTTTTTCTGTTGAGTAAGCATGAGCATGAGCAATTATTCCTCTTGAGTAACCCATGATCATGAGCAGTTATTACTCTTGAGTAACACATGAGCATGAGCAGTTATTACTAATGAGTTCCGCATGAGCATTAGCAGTTATTACTCTTTAGTAACGCATGAGCATGAGCAGTTAATACTTATGATTTCCGCATGAGCATCAGCGATTATTATTGATAAGTTGCCCATAAGCATGTGCAGTTATCACTGAAAAGTTGCGCATGAGCATGAGCACTTATTACTCTTGAGTAACGCATGAGTATGAGCAGTTATTACTTATGAGCTTTGCTTGAGCATGAGCAGTCATTACTTATGTGTAGCGTATGAGTATGAGAAATTATAACTAATTAGTTGCGCATGAGCATGTGCAATTATTGTTTATGAGTTGCGCATGTGCATATGCACTCATTACTCTTGAGTAAAGCATGATCATGAGCAGTTATTACTTACGAGTTACACATGAGCATGAGCAGTTATACTCTCTAGTAACGCATGAGCATGAGCAGTTATTACTTATGAGTTGCGCATGAGCATGACCAATTATTACTGATCAGTTGCGCATGAGTATGTGCAGTTATTTTTGAAGAGTTGCGCATGAGCATGAGCACTTATTACTCTTAAGTAACGCATAAGCATTACCAGTTACTACTTCCGCATGAGCATGAGCAGTAATTACTCTTGAGTAACACATGAGCATGAGCAGTTCTTACTTATGAGTTGCGCATGAGCATAAGTAGTTATTACTGATAAGTTTCTCATGACCATGAACAGTTATTGCTTATGAGTTTCGCATGAGCAGTTAATACACTTGACTAACGCATTGACATGAGAAGTTATTACTTATAAGTTTTTCATGAGCATGAACAGTTATTACTTCAGAGTTTAGCATGAGCATGAGCAGTTATTACTTATTAGTTTCACATCAGCATGTAGAGTTATTACTCTTGACTAACGCATGAGCTTGAGCTGTTATTACTTATGAGTTGCGCATGAGCATGTGCAGTTATTACTTATTAGTTCTGCATGAGCATTAGCCGTTATTACTGATGGGTTGCTCATGAGCATGAGCAGATATTACTAATGACTTGCGCATAAATATGCGCACTTATTACTCTTAAGTAACGCATGAGCATGAGCAGTTATTACTTATTAGTTGCGCATGAGCATGTGCAGTTATTACTGATGACTTTTGCATGAGCATGAGCACTTCTTACTCTTGAGTAACGCATCAGCATGAGCAGTTATTACTTATGAGTTTGGCATGAGCATTAGCCATTATTTCACTTGATTAACGTATGAGCATGAGCAGTTATTACTTATGAGTTGCGCATGAGCATGAGCAATTATTACTGATGAGTTGCGCATGAGCATGTGCAGTTATTACTGAAGAATTGCGCATGATCATAAGCACTTTTAACTCTTAAGTAACACATGAGCATGAGCAGTTATTACTTATGAGCTTTGCATGAGCATAAGCGGTCATTACTTATGAGTTGCGCATGAGCATCAGCAGTCATTACTGATGAGTTGCGCATGCGCATACCACTCATTTCTCTTTAGTAAAGCATGATCATGAGCACTTATTACTTATGAGTTCCGCATGAGCATGAGCAGTTATTACTCTGTAGTAATGCATAAGCATGACCAGTCATTACTTATGAGTTGTGCATGAGCATGAGCAATTATTACTGATGAGTTGCGCATGAGCATGTGCAGTTATTACTGAACAGTTGTGCATGAGCATGAGCACTTATTACTCCTGAGTAACGCATGAGAAGTAGCAGTTATTACTTATGAGTTCCGCTTAAACATGAGCAGTAATTACTCTTGAGTAATGCATTAGCATAAGCAGTTATTACTTATGAGTTAAGCATGAGCATGAGCAATTATTACTCATGAGATACGCATGAGTATGAACAGTTATTACTTATGGGTTGTGTATGAGCATGTGTACTTATTACTTATGAGTTGCGCATGAGCATCACCAGTTATTTCTGTTGAATAACGCATGAACATGAGCAGTTATTACTCTTGAGTAACGCATGAGTATGACCGGTTATTACTCTTGAGTAACACATGAGCATGAGCAGTTATTACTTATGAGTTGGGCATAAGCATGTGCAGTTATTATATGTGAGTTCTGCATGAGCATGAGCACTTATTACTCTTGAGTAACACGTGAGCATGAACAGTTATTACTTATGACTTGCAAATGAGTATGTGCAGTTATTAGTTATGAGTTTTGCATCAGCATGAGCAGTTACTACTGATGAGTTGGGCATCAACATGAGCAGTTAATACACCTGACTAACGCATTGGCAAGACAAGTTATTACTTATAAGTTGTGCATGAGGATGAACAGTTTTTACTTCAGAGTTTAGTATGAGGATGAGCAGTTATTACTTATTAGTTTCGCATGAGCATGAGCACTTATTACTCTTGAGTAACGCATGAGCTTGTGCAGTTATTAAGTAGTTATTACTAATAAGTTGTGCATGAACATGAGCAGTTATTCTACTTCAGTAACGCATTAGCATGTGCAGTTATTACATATATAAGTTGCGTACGAGAATGCGCTGTTCTTAATTGTGAATTGCCCATGAGCATAAGCAGTTACTACTTACGTGTAACGCATGACCATAAGCAATTATCACTTATGAGTTACGCATAAGCATGTGCACTTATTTCTTATGAGTTCTGCATGCGCATGAGCAGTTATTTCTGATGGGTTGCTCATGAGCATGAGCAGTTATTACTAATGATTTGCGCATGAGCAAGAGCCCTTATTACTCTTGAGTAAAACATGAGCATGAGCAGTTATTGCTTATGAGATGCGCATGAGCATGTGCAGTTATAACACTTTACTAACGCATGAGCAGTTCTTACTTGTGAGTTGCGCATGAGCATGTGCAGTTATTACTGATGAGTTGCTCATGAGCATGACAAGTTATTACCGATGAGTTTTGCATGAGCATGAGCACTTCTTACTCTTAAATAACGCATGAGCATGAGCAGTTATTACTTATGAGTTGGGTATGAACATGAGCAATTATTACTGATGAGTTACGTATGAGCATGTGAAGTTATTACTGAAGAGTTTCAAATGAGCATGAGCACTTATTACTCTTGAGTAACGCATGAGAATGAGCAGTTATTACTTATGTGTTCCGTAAGAGCATGAGCAGTTATTAGTCTTGAGTAACACATGAGCATGAGCAGCTATTACTTATGAGTTGCGCAGGACCATGATGAATTATTACTGATGAGTTGCGCATCAGCATATGATGTTATTACTGCAGAGTTGCACATGAGCAAGAGCAGTTATTAGTTATGAGTTGCGAATGAGCATGACCAATTATTACTTATGAGTTGCGCATGAGCATGTGCAGTTATTACTGAAGAGTTGCGCATGAGCATGTGCATATACTACTTAGGACTTGCGCATGAGCTTGAGTACCTATTACTCTTGAGTAACGCATTAGCATCAGCAGTTATTACTCATGAGTTGCGGATGAGCATGAGAAATTATTACTAATGAGTTCCGCATGCGCATGTCCAGTTATTACTTATCAGTTGCGCATGAGCATCAGCAGTCATTACTGATGAGTTGCGCAGGTGCATAAGCACTTATTACTCTTGAGTAAAGCATCATCATGAGCAGTTATTACTTATCAGTTCCGCATGAGCATGAGCAGTTACTATTTATGAGTTGCGCATGAGCATTAGCAATTATTACTGAGGAGTTGCGCATGAGCATAAGCAGTTATTACTGATGAGTTGTGCATGTGCATAAGCACTTATTACCTTTGAGTAACGCATGATCATGAGTAGTTATTAGTTATGAGTTTAGCATGAGCATGAGCTCTTATTACTTTTGAATAACGCATGAACATGAGCAGTTATTACTTATGAGCTTTGGATTAGCATGTGCAGTAATTAGTCTTGACTAACGCATGAGCATGAGCTGTTATTACTGATGGGTTGCTTATGAGCATAAGCAGGCATTACCAATGACTTACGCATGAGCATGCGCACTTATTACTCCTGATTAACGCATGAGCATGAGCAGTTATTTCTTATAAGTTGCGCATGAGCATGTGCAGTTACTACTCTTTACTAACGCATGAGCATGAGCAGTTATTACTTATGACTTGCGCATGAGCATTAGCAGTTGTTACTCTTAAGTAACGCATGAGCATGAGCAGTTATTACTTATGAGTTGCGCATGAGCATGAGCAATTATTACTGATGAGTTGCGCATCAGCATGTGCAGTTATTACTGAAAAGTTGCCCTGCGCATGAGCACACTTATTACTCTTGAGTAACGCATGAGCATGAGCAGTTATTTCTTATGAATTGTGCATGAGCATGAGCAGTTATTACTGATGAGTTTTGTATGAGCATGAGCACTTAGTACTCTTGAGTAATGCATGAGCATAAGCAGTTATTACATATGAGTTTCGCATGAGCATGAGCAGTTACTACTCTTGAGTAACGCATGAGGATGAGAAGTTATTACTTATGAGTTGCGCAGGACCATAAGGAATTATTACTGATGAGTTACGCATTAGCATGTGCAGTTATTACTAAAAAGAATTGCACATGAGCATGAGCAGTTATTACTTATGAGTTGCGCATGAGCATGACCAATTATTACTTATGAGTTGCACATGAGCATGTGCAGTTATTACTGAAGAGTTGCGCATGAGCATGAGCGCTTATTACTCTTGAGTAATGCATGAGCATGGAAAGTTATTACTAATGAGTTGCGCATGTGCAGTTATTACTTATGAGTTGCGCATAAGCATCAGCAGTCATTACTGATGAGTTGCGCATGTGCATAAGCACTTATTACTCTTGAGTAAAGCATGATCATGAGCGGTTATTACTTATTAGTTTCGCATGAGCATGAGCAGTTATTATTTATGAGTTGAAAATGAGCATGAGCAACTATAACTGATAAGTTGCACATGAGCATCAGCAGTCATTACTTAGGAGTTGCGCATGTGCATAAGCAGTTATTACTCTTGAGTAATGCATGATCATGAGTAGTTATTACTTATAAGTTCTGCATGAGCTTGAGCACTTATTACTCTTGAGTAACGCATGAGCATGAGCAGTGATTACCTATGAGCTTTGCATCAGCATGTGCAGTTATTACTCTTGACTAACGCATGAGCATGAGCTGTTATTACTGATGGGTTGCTCATTAGCATGAGCAGGTATAACTAATGACTTGCGCATGACCATGCGCACTTATTACTCTTGAGTAACGCATTAGCACAAGCAGTTATTTCTTATGAGTTGCACATGAACAAGTGCACTTATTACTCTTTACTAACGCATGAGTATGTGCAGTTATTACTGATGAGTTGCGCATGAGCACGTGCAGTCATTACTTATGAGTTCTGCATGAGCATGAGCAGTTATTACTGATGGGTTGATCATAAGCATGAGCAGGTATTACTAATGACTTGCGCATGAGCATGCGCACTTATTACTCTTGAGTAACGCATGAGCATGAGCAATTATTTCTTATGAGTTGCGCATGAGCATGAGCAGTTATTACTGATGAGTTTTGAATGAGCATGAGCACTTCTTACTCTTGAGTCAAGCATCAGCATGAGCAGTTATTACTTATGACTTTCCCATGAGCATTAGCAGTTATTACTCCTGAGTAACGCATGAGCATGAGCAGTTATTACTTATGAGTTGCGCATGAGCATGAGCAAATATTATTGATAAGTTGTGCATGAGCATGTGCAGTTATTACTGAAGAGTTGGGCATGAGCATGAGCACTTATTACTCTTGAGTAACGCATTAGCATGAGCAGTTATTAGGTATTAGTTCCGCATCAGCATGAGCAGTAATTACTCGTGAGTAACGCATGAGCATGAGCAGTGATTACTTATAAGTTGCGCATGAGGATAAGCAATTATTAGTTATGAGTTACGCATGAGCATGTGCAGTTATTACTGATGAGTTGCGCATTAGTACGTGCAGTCATTACTTATGAGTTCTGCATGAGCATGAGCAGTTATTACTGATGGGTTGATCATAAGCATGAGCAGGTATTACTAATGACTTGCGCATGAGCATGCGCACTTATTACTCTTGAGTAACGCATGAGCATGAGCAATTATTTCTTATGAGTTGCGCATGAGCATGAGCAGTAATTACTGATGAGTTTTGAATGAGCATGAGCACTTCTTACTCTTGAGTCAAGCATCAGCATGAGCAGTTATTACTTATGACTTTCCCATTAGCATTAGCAGTTATTACCCCTGAGTAACGCATGAGCATGAGCAGTTATTACTTATGAGTTGCGCATGAGCATGAGCAAATATTATTGATAAGTTGTGCATGAGGATGTGCAGTTATTACTGAAGAGTTGGGCATGAGCATGAGCACTTATTACTCTTGAGTAACGCATTAGCATGAGCAGTTATTAGTTATTAGTTCCGCATCAGCATGAGCAGTAATTACTCGTGAGTAACGCATGAGCATGAGCAGTGATTACATATAAGTTGCGCATGAGGATGAGCAATTATTAGTTATGAGTTACGCATGAGCATGTGAAGTTATTACTGATGAGTTGCGCATTAGTACGTCCAGTCTGCATGAGCATGAGCAGTTATTACTGATGGGTTGATCATAAGCATGAGCAGGTATTACTAATGACTTGCGCATGAGCATGCGCACTTATTACTCTTGAGTAACGCATGAGCATGAGCAATTATTTCTTATGAGTTGCGCATGAGCATGAGCTTTTATTACTGATGAGTTTTGCATGACCAGGAGCACTTCTTACTCTTGAGTAAAGCATCAGCATGAGCAGTTATTACTTAAGACTTTTGCATGAGCATGAGCAGTTATTACTTATAAATTGCGCATGAGGATGAGCAATTATTAGTTATGAGTTACGCATGAGCATGTGCAGTTATTACTGATGAGTTGCGCATTAGTACGTCCAGTCATTACTTATGAGTTGCGCATTAGTACGTGCAGTCATTACTTATGAGTTCTGCATGAGCATGAGCAGTTATTACTGATGGGTTGATCATAAGCATGAGCAGGTATTACTAATGACTTGCGCATGAGCATGCGCACTTATTACTCTTGAGTAACGCATGAGCATGAGCAATTATTTCTTATGAGTTGCGCATGAGCATGAGCACTTCTTACTCTTGAGTAAAGCATCAGCATGAGCAGTTATTACTTAAGACTTTTGCATGAGCATGAGCAGTTATTACTTATAAATTGCGCATGAGGATGAGCAATTATTAGTTATGAGTTACGCATGAGCATGTGCAGTTATTACTGATGAGTTGCGCATTAGTACGTCCAGTCATTACTTATGAGTTCTGCATGAGCATGAGCAGTTATTACTGATGGGTTGATCATAAGCATGAGCAGGTATTACTAATGACTTGCGCATGAGCATGCGCACTTATTACTCTTGAGTAACGCATGAGCATGAGCAATTATTTCTTATGAGTTGCGCATGAACATGAGCAGTTATTACTGATGAGTTTTGCATGACCAGGAGCACTTCTTACTCTTGAGTAAAGCATCAGCATGAGCAGTTATTACTTAAGACTTTTGCATGAGCATGAGCAGTTATTACTTATGAGTTGCACATGAGCATGAGCAATTATTATTGATAAGTTGCGCATGAGCATGTGCAGTTATTACTGAAGAGTTGGGCATGAGCATGAGCACTTATTACTCTTGAGTAACGCATGAGCATGAGCACTTATTACTCTTGAGTAACGCATGAGCATGAGCACTTATTACTCTTGAGTAATGCATTAGCACGAGCAGTTATTAGTTATTAGTTCCGCATCAGCATGAGCAGTAATTACTCGTGAGTAACGCATGAGAATGAGCAGTGATTACTTATAAGTTGTGCATGAGGATGAGCTATTATTAGTTATGAGTTACGCATGAGTATGAGCAGTTATTACTCTTGAGTAACGCATGCGCATGAGCAGTTATTACTTATGAGTTGCGCATGAGCATGTGCAGTTATTACTTATGAGTTCTGCATGAGCATGAGCAGGTATTACTTATGAGTTGCGCATGAGCATGAGCAGTCATTACTCATGTGTTTGCATGACCATGAGCCTTTTTTACTATTAAGTAACGCATCAGCATGAGCAATTATTACTTATAAGTTCTGCATGAGCATAAGTAGTTATTACTTAGGAGTTGCGCATGAGCATGAGCAATTAATACTGATGAGTTGCGCATGAGTATGTGCAGTTAAAACTGAAGAGTTTCGCATGAGCATGAGCACTTATTACTCTTGAGTAACGCATGAGCATGAGCATGAGCAGTTATTACATATGTTTTCCGCATGAGCATAAGCAGGTATTACTCTTGAGTAACGCATGAGCATGAGCAGTTATTACTTATGAGTTGCGCAGAAGCATGAGGAATTATTACTGATGAGTTGCGCATGAGCATATGCACTTATTGCTCTTGAGTAACGCGTGAGCATGAGCAGTTATTACTTATGAGCTTTGCATGAGCATGAGCAGTCATTACGTATGAGTTGCGCATGAGCGTGAGAAATTATTACTAATGAGATGCGCATGAGCATGTGCAGTTATTACTTATGAGTAACGCATGAGCATTAGCAGTCATTACTGATAAGTTGCGCATGAGGATAGAAATTTATTACTCTTGAGTGAAGCATGATCATGATTAGTTATTACTCCTGAGTAACGCATGAGCATAAGCAGTTATTACTTATAAGTTGCGCAGGAGCATAAACAATTATAACTGATGCGTTGCGCATGAGCATCTGCAGTTATTACTGAAGACTTGTGCATGAGCACGAGCACTTATTACTTATGAGTTACGCATGAGCATCAGCAGTTATTACTTATGGGTCGCGCAAGACCATTTGCAGTTATTACTTATGCTCATAAGCATGAGCAGTTATTACTTATAAATCGCGCATAAGCATGTGCAGTTATTGTTTGTAAGTTCTGCATGAGCATGAGAACTTATTACTCTTGAGTAACACATGAGCATGAACAGGTATTACTTATGACTTGCCCATGAGTATGTGCAGTTATTAGTTATGAGTTTTGCATGAGCATGAGCAGTTATTACTGATGACTTTCGCATAAGCATAAGCACTCTTTACTCTTGAGTAGCGCTTGAGCATCAGCAGTCATTACTTATGAGTTGCACATGAGCATCTGCAATTATTTCTGTTGAGTAACGCATGAGCATGGGCAGTTATTACTCTTGGGTCACGCATGAGCATGAGCACTTATTACTCTTGAGTAACGTATGAGCATGAGCAGTTATTACTTATGAGTTCCGCATGAGCATTAGCAGTTATTACTCTGGAGTAACGCATGACCATGAGCAGTTATTACTTATGAGTTGCGCATGAGCAGGAGCAATTATTACTGACTTGTTGCGCATGAGCATGTGCAGTTAATACTGAAGAGTTGCGCATGAGCATGAGCACTTATTACTTTTGAGTAAAGCATGATCATGATTAGTTATTACTTATGAGTTCCGCATGAGCATGAGCAGTTATTACTCTTGAGTAACGCATGATTATAAGCAGTTATTACTTATAAGTTGCGCAGGAGCATAAACAATTATTACTGATGCGTTGCACATGTGCAGTTATTACTGAAGACTTGTGAATGAGCACGGGGACTTATTACTTATGAGTTATGCATGAGTATGAGCAGTTATTCCTTATGGGTTGCGCATGAGCATCAGCAGTTATTTCTGTAGAATAATTCATGAGCATAAGCGGTTATTACTCTTGAGTAACACATGAGCATTACTTAGGAGTTGCGCATGAGCATGTGCAGTTATTAGTTGTTAGTTCTGCATGAGCATGAGCAGTTATTACTGATGAGTTGCGCATGATCATGGGCAGTTATTACACTTGAGTAACGCATGAAAATGAGCAGTTATTGCTTATGAGTTGCACATGAGCATTGCAGTTATTACCCTTGACTAACGCATGAGCATGAGCAGTTATTACTAATGAGCTTTGCATCAGCATGAGCACTTATTACTCTTGAGTAACGCTTGAGCATAAGCAGTTATTACTGATGAGTTGCGCGTGAACACAACCAGTTATTAGTTGTGAGTTCTGCACGAGCATGAGCACTTACCACTCTTGAGTAACACATAAGCATGAGGAGTTATTACTTATGAGTTACCCATGAGCATGTGCACTTATTAGTTATGAGTTCTGCAGGAGCATGAGCAGTTAATACTGATGAGTTGCGCATGAACATGAGCAGTTATTACACTTGAGTAACGCATTCGCATGAGAAGTTATTAGTCATAAGTTGTGCATGAGCATGAACTCATGATACTCTTGAGTAACGCATGACCATGAGCACTTATTACTCTCGAGTAACACATGAGCATGAGGAGTTATTACTTATGAGTTGCGCATTAGCATGTGCAGTTATTAGTTGTAAGTTTTGCATGAGGATGAGCACTTATTACTCTTAAGTAGCGCATGACCATGAGTAGCTATTACTTATGAGTAGTGCATGAGCATGAGCAGTTATTACTCTTGAGTAACACATAAGGATGAGCAGTTATTACTTAAGAGTTGCGAATGAACATGAGCAGTTATTACTTATGAGTAACGCATGAGCATCAGCAGTTATTACTTATGAGTAACACATAAGCATAAGCAGTTATTACTCTTGATTAACGCATGAGCATGAGAGGTTATAACTCTTGAGTAACGCATGAGCATAACCAGTTATTACTTATGGGTTGCGCATGAGCATGTGCAGTTATTAGTTATGAGTTTTGCATGAGCATGAGCAGTTATTACTGATGAGTTGCGCATGAACATGAGCAGTTAATACACTTAAGTAACGCATTAGCATAAGAAGTTTTTATTTATAAGTTGTGCATGAGCATGAACAGTTATTACTTATGAATTGATTATGAGCATGAGCAGTTATTACTTATTAGTTTCGCATGAGCATGAAGACTTATTACTCTTGGGTAACGCGTGAGCTTGAGAGGTTATTACTTATGAGTTGGGTATGAGCATGAGCAATTATTACTGATGAGTTGCGCATGAGCATGTGCAGTTATTACTGAAGGGTTGCGCATGAGCATGAGCACTTATTACTCTCGAGTAACGCATAAGCATGAGCAGTTATTGCTTATGAGTTGCGCATGAGCATCAGCAGTTATTTCTGTTTAATAACGCATGCGTATGAGCAGTTATTTCTTTTGAATAACTTATGAGCATGAGCAGTTGTCACTCTTGAGTAACGCATGAGCATGAAGAGTTATTACTCTTGAGTACCACATGAGCATGAGCAATTATTACTTATGACTTGCCCATGAGCATGTGCAGTTTTTAGTTGAGTTTTGCATGAGCATGAGCAGTTATTACTGATGAGTTGTGCATGAACATGAGCAGCTAATACACTTGAGTAACGCATTAGCATGTGAAGTTATTACTTATAAGTTGTGCATGAGCATGAACAGTTATTAGTTATTAGTTGCGCATGAGCATGAGCACTTATTACTCTCGAGTAACGCATGAGCATGAGCAGTTATTGCTTATGAGTTGCGCATGAGCATCAGCAGTTATTTCTGTTTAATAACAGATGAGCAGGAGCAGCGATATTTGTTGAATAACCCATGAGCATGAACAGTTATTACTCTTGAGTAACACATGAGCATGAGCAATTATTACTTATGACTTGCCCATGAGCATGTGCAGTTATTAGTTATGATTTTTGCATGAGCATGAGCAGTTATTACTGATGAGTTGCGCATGAAAACGAGCAGTTAATACACTTGAGTAAGGCATTAGCATGAGGAGTTATTACTTATAATTTGTGCATGAGAATGAACAGTTATTAGTTATTAGTTTTGCAAAGCATGAGGACTTATTACTGATGAGTTGCGCATAAGCATGTGCAGTTATTGTTGAAGGAATGCCTATGACCATGAGCACTTATTACTCTTGAGTAACAAATGAGCATGAGCAGTTATTAAGTAGTTATTACTGATGAGTTGCGCATGAACATGAGCAGTGATTCCACTTGAGTAACATATTACCATGTGCAGTTATTACTTATGAGTTGTGCACGAGCAGGTGCATTTATTAGTTGTGAGTTCTGCATGACCACTTATTACTCTTGAGTAGCGCATGACCATGAGTAGTTATTACTTATGAGTTGCGGATGAGCATTAGCAGTTATTTCTGTTAAGTAGCGCATGAATATGAGCAGTTATTACTTATGAGTAGCGGATGAGTATGAGCAGTTATTACTCTTGAGTAACACATCAGCATGAACAGTTATTACTTAAGAGTTGCGCATGAGGATGTGCAGTTATTACTTATGAGTTGCGCATGAGCATTAGCAGTTATTACTTATGAGTTGTGCATGAACATGAGCAGTTATTACTTATGAATAACACATGAGCATGAGCACTTATTACTCTTGAGTAACGCATGAGCATAAGCAGTTATTACTTATGGGTTGCGAATGAGCATGAGCACTTATTACTTTTGAGTAGCGCATGACCATGGGTAGGTATTACTTATTAGTTGCGCATGAGCATCAGCAGTTATTTCTGTTGCATAACCTATGAGCATGAGCAGTTATTACTCTTTAGTAACGCATGAGCATAAGCAGTTATTAGTTATCAGTTTTGCCTGAGCATGAGCAGTTATTACTGATGACTTGCGCATGAACATTAGCAGTTAATACCCTTGAGTAACGCATTAGCATGAGAAGTTATTACTTATAAGTTGTGCATGAGCATGAGCAGTTATTACTTATTAGTTTTGCATGAGCATGAGCACTTATTACTCTTGAGTAACGCATGAGCATGAGCAGTTCTCACTTATGGGTTGCGCATGAGCATTAGCAATTATTACGGATGAGTTGCGCATGAGGATGTGCCGTTATTACTGAAGAGTTGCGCATTACCATGAGCACTTATTACTCTTAAGTAACGCATGAGCATGAGCAGTTATTAAGTAGTTATTACTGATGAGTTCCGCACGAATATGAGCAGTTATTCCACTTGAGTAACGCATTAGCATGAGCAGTTATTACTTATGAGTTGCGCATGAGCATGAGCAATTATTACTGATAAGTTGTGCATGAGCATGTGCAGTTATTACTGAAGAGTTGCGCATGAGCATGAGCACTTATTACTCTTGAGTAACGCATGAGCACAAGCAGTTATTAAGTAGTTATTACTGATGAGTTGGGCATGAACATGAGCAGTTATTCCACTTTAGTAACGCATTAGCATGTGCAGTTATTACATTTATGAGTTGCGCATGAGAATGCGCTGTTCTTAATTATGAGTTGCCCATGAGCATTAGCAGTTATTACTTACAGGTAACACTTGACCATGAGCACTTATTACTTATGAGTTGCGCATGAGCATGTGCAGTTATTTCTTATGAGTTCTGCATAAGCATGAGCAGTTATTACAGTTATAACTGCTCATGAGCATGAGCAGTTATTACTAATCACTTGCGCATGAGCATGAGCACTTATTACTCGCAAGTAACGCATAAGCATAGCAGTTATTGCTTATGAGTTGCGCATGAGCATGTGCAATTATTACTCTTTACTAACGCATAAGCATCAGCAGTCATTACTTATGAGTTGCACATGACCATGTGCAGTTATTACTTATGGGTTCCGCATGAGCATGAGCACTTATTACTCTTGAGTAAAGCATGACCATGAGCAGTTATTACTTATGAGTTGCGCATGAATATCAAGAGTTGTTTCTGTTGAATAACCCATGAGCATGAGCAGTTATTACTCTTGAGTAAGGCATGAGCATAAGCAGTTATTAGTGATGAGTTGCGCATGAACATGAGCAGTTAATACACTTGAGTAACGCATTAGCATGAGAAGTGATTACTTATAAATTGTGCATGAGCATGAAGAGTTATTACTTATGAGTTGGTCATGAGCATGAGCAGTTATTACTAATGATTTGCGCATGAGCATGAGCACTTATTACTCTCGAGTACCGCATGAGCATGAGCAGTTATTGCTTATAAGTTGCGCATGAGCATGTGCAGTTATTACTCTTTACTAACGCATGAGCATCAGCAGTCATTACTTATGAGTTGTGCATGAGCATGTGCAATTATTACTTCTGGGTTCCGCATGAGCACGAGCAGTTATTACTCTTGAGTAAAGCATGAGCATGAGCAGTTATTCCTTATGAGTTGCGCATGGGCATGTGAAGTTATTAGTTGTGAGTTCTGCATGAGCATGAGCACTTATTACTCTTGAGTAGCGCATGACCATCAGTAGGTATTACTTATGAGTTGCGCATGAGCATCAGCAGTTATTTCTGTTGAGTAACGCATGAGCATGAGCAGTTATTACTTATGCGTAACGCATGAGCATGAGCAGTTATTACTCTTGAGTAACACATGAGCATGAGCAGTTATTACTAATGAGTTGCGGATGAGCATGAGCAGTTATTACTTATGAGTAACGGATGAGCATGAACAGTTATTAGTTATGAGAAACACATGAGCATGAGCAGTTATTACTCTTGATTAACGTATGAGCATGAGCAGTTATTACTCTTGAGTAACGCATGAGCATAAGCAGTTATTACTTATGGGTTGCGCATGAGCATGTGCAGTTATTACGTATGAGTTTCGCATGAGCATGTGCAGTTATTAGTTGTGAGTTCTGCATGAGCATGAACAGTTATTACTTATGAGTTAAGCATGAGCATGAGCAGTTATTACTTATTAGTTTCGCATGAGCATGAGCACTTATTTCTCTTGAGTAACGCATGAGCATGAGCAGTTATTACTTTTCAGTTGGGCATGAGCATGAGCAATTATTACTGATAAGTTAAGCATGAGCATTCGCAGGTATTACTGAAGAGTTGCGCATGAGCATGAGCACTTATTACTCTTGAGTAACGCATGAGCATGAGCAGTTATTAATTAGTTATTACTCATGAGTTGCGCATGAACATGAGCAGTTATTCCACGTGAGTAACGTATTAGCATGTGCAGTTATTACATTTATGAGTTGCGCATGAGAATGCGCTGTTCTTAATTATGAGTTGCCTATGAGCATGAGAAATTATTACTTACAAGTAACGCATGACAATGAGCAGTTATTACTTATGAGTTGCGCATGAGCATGTGCAGTTATTACTCTTTACTAGCTCATGAGCACCAGAAGTTATTACTTAAGAGTTGCGTATGAGCGTGTGCAGTTATTACTGATGAGTTGCCCATGAGCATGAGCTCTTCTTACTCTTGAGTAACGCATGAGCTTTAGCAGTTATTACTTATAAGTTGCACATGACCTTCAGCAGTTATTTCTGTTCAGTAAGCATTAGCATGAGCAGTTATTACTCTTGAGTAACGCATGAGCATGAGCAGTTATTATTTAAGAGTTGCGCATCAGCATGAGCAGTTATTACTGATGATTTTTGTATGAGCATGAGCACTTCTTACTCTTGAGTAACGCATGAGCATAAGAACTTAATACTTATGACTTCCGCATGAGAATTAGCAGTTGTTACTCTTGAGTAACCCATGAAAATAGGCAGTTATTACTTATGAGTTGCGCATGAGCATGAGCAATTATTACTGATGAGTTGCGCATGAGCATGTGCAGTTATTACCAAAAAGTTTCGCATGAGCATGAGCACGTATTACTCGTGAGTAACGCATGAGCATGAGCACTTATTACTCTTGAGTAGCGCATCACTATGGGTAGTTATTACTTATGAGTTGCGCATGAGCATCACCAGTTATTTCTGTTAAATAACGCATGAGCATGAGCAGTTATTAATTAGTTATTACTCATGAGTTGCGCATGAACATGAGCAGTTATTCCACGTGAGTAACGTATTAGCATGTGCAGTTATTACATTTATGAGTTGCGCATGAGAATGCGCTGTTCTTAATTATGAGTTGCCTATGAGCATGAGAAATTATTACTTACAAGTAACGCATGACAATGAGCAGTTATTACTTATGAGTTGCGCATGAGCATGTGCAGTTATTACTCTTTACTAGCTCATGAGCACCAGAAGTTATTACTTAAGAGTTGCGTATGAGCGTGTGCAGTTATTACTGATGAGTTGCCCATGAGCATGAGCTCTTCTTACTCTTGAGTAACGCATGAGCTTTAGCAGTTATTACTTATAAGTTGCACATGACCTTCAGCAGTTATTTCTGTTCAGTAAGCATTAGCATGAGCAGTTATTACTCTTGAGTAACGCATGAGCATGAGCAGTTATTATTTAAGAGTTGCGCATCAGCATGAGCAGTTATTACTGATGATGTTTGTATGAGCATGAGCACTTCTTACTCTTGAGTAACGCATGAGCATAAGAACTTAATACTTATGACTTCCGCATGAGAATTAGCAGTTGTTACTCTTGAGTAACCCATGAAAATAGGCAGTTATTACTTATGAGTTGCGCATGAGCATGAGCAATTATTACTGATGAGTTGCGCATGAGCATGAGCACTTATTACTCTTGAGTAGCGCATGACTATGGGTAGTTATTACTTATGAGTTGCGCATGAGCATCACCAGTTATTTCTGTTAAATAACGCATGAGCATTAGCAGTTATTACTGTTGAGTAACGCATGATTATGAGCAGTTATTACTTATGAGTTGCGCATAATCATTTGCAGTTATTATTTTTGAGTTCTGCATGAGCATGAGCACTTATTACTCTTGAGTCACACATGAGCATGAGCAGTTATTACTTATGACTTGCAAATGAGTATGTGCAGTTATTAGTTATGAGTTTTGCATGAGCATGTGCAGTTATTACTTATGAGTTCCGCATGAGCATTAGCAGTTATTACTCTTAAATAACGCATGAGCATGAGCAGTAATTACTTATGAGTTGGATATGAGCATGAGCAATTATTACTGATGAGTTACGCACCAGCATGTGCAGTTATTACTGAAGAGTTGCAAATGAGCATGAGCACTTATTACTCTGGAGTAACGCATGGGCATGAGCAGTTATTACTTATGTCTTCCGTATGAGCATGAGCAGTTATTACTCTTGAGTAACGTATGAGGATAAGCAGTTATTACTTATGAGCTTTGCATGAGCATGAGCTAGTCATTACTTATGAAATGCTCATGGCCCTGAAAAATTAATACTAATGAGTTGCGCATGAGCATCAGCAGTCATTACTGATGAGTTGCGCACGTGGATAAGCACTTATTACTCTTAAGTAAAGCATGATCATGAGCAGTTATTACTTATAAGCTCCGCCTGAGCATGAGCAGTTATTACCTATGAGTTGCGCATGACCATGAGCAACTATTACTGATGAGTTGCGCATAAGCATGAGCAGTTATTAGTTATGAGTTGCGCATGAGCATGAGCAATTATTGCTTATGAGTTACGCATAAGTATGAGCAGTTATTACTTATGGGTTGCGCATGAGCATGTGCAGTTATTTTTTATGGGTTCCGCATGAGCATGTGTAGTTATTACTTATGAGTTGCGCATGAGGATCAGCAGTTATTTCTGTTGAGTAACGCATGAGCATGAGCAGTTATTACTTATGAGTAACGGATAACCATGAGCAGTTATTACTCTTAAGTAACACATGAGCATAAGCAGTTATTACTTAAGAGTTGCGCAAGGATGTGCAGTTATTAGTTGTGAGTTCTGCATGAGGATTAGCAATTATTACTGATGAGTTGCGCATGATCATGAGCAGTTATTACACTTGAGTAACGCATGAAAATAAGCAGTTATTGCTTATGAGTTGCGCATGAGCGTTGTAGTTATTACCATTAACTAACGCATGAGCATGAGCAGTTATTACTAATGAGCTTTGCATCAGCATGAGCACTTATTACTCTTGAGTAACGCATGAGCATGAGCAGTTATTACTGATGAGTTGGGCATGAACATGAGCAGTTATTACACTTAAGTAACGCACTCGCATGAGAAGTTATTACTTAAAAGTTGTGCATGAGCATGAACAATTATAAATTAAGAGTTGAGCATGAGCATGAGCAGTTATTACTTATGAGTTGCGCTTTAGCATGAGGAATTATTAGTGATGAGTTGCGCATGAGCATGTGCAGTTATTACTGAAGAGTTGCCCATGAGCATGTACAGTTAATACTGAAGAGTTGCGCATGAGCATGAGCACCTATTACTCTTGAGTAACGCATGAGCATGAGCAGTTATTACTCTTGAGTAACACATGAACATGAGCAGTTGTTACTTATGAGTTGCGCTTGAGCATGTGCAGTCATTACTTATGAGTTCTGCATGAGCATGAGCAGTTATTACTAATGGGTTTCTGATGAGCATGAGAAGTTATTGCTTATGAGTTGCGCATGAGCATGTGCAGTTATTACTCTTTACTAACGCATGAGCACCAGAAGTTATTACTTAAGAGTTGCGTATGAGCGTGTGCAGTTATTACTGATGAGTTGCCCATGAGCATGAGCTCTTCTTACTCTTGAGTAACGCATGAGCTTTAGCAGTTATTACTTATAAGTTGCACATGACCTTCAGCAGTTATTTCTGTTCAGTAAGCATTAGCATGAGCAGTTATTACTCTTGAGTAACGCATGAGCATGAGCAGTTATTATTTAAGAGTTGCGCATCAGCATGAGCAGTTATTACTGATGAGGTTTGTATTTGCATGAGCACTTATTACTCGTGAGTAACGAATGAGCATGAGCAGTTATTACTTATGAATTTCGTATGAGCATGAGCACTTATTACTCTTGAGTAGCGCATGACCATGGGTAGTTATTACTTATGAGTTTCGCATGAGGATCACCAGTTATTTCTGTTAAATAACGCATGAGCATTAGCAGTTATTACTCTTGAGTAACGCATGATTATGAGCAGTTATTACTTATGAGTTGCGCATAATCATTTGCAGTTATTATTTTTGAGTTCTGCATGAGCATGAGCACTTATTACTTTTGAGTCACACATGAGCATGAGCAGTTCTTACTTATGACTTGCAAATGAGTATGTGCAGTTATTAGTTATGAGTTTTGCATGAGCATGAGCAGTTATTACTGATGAGTTGCGCATCAACATGAGCAGTTAATACACTTTACTAACGCATTGGCATGACAAGTTATTACTTATAAGAAGTGCATGAGGATGAACAGTTATTACTTCACAGTTTAGTATGAGCATGAGCAGTTATTACTTATTAGTTTCGCATTAGCATGAGCAGTTATTACTCTTGAGTAACACATGAGCTTGAGCAGTTATTACTTATGAGTTGCACATGAGCATGAGCAAGTATTA
Source organism: Pavona decussata (assembly GCF_977016875.1). NCBI lineage: Eukaryota > Metazoa > Cnidaria > Anthozoa > Scleractinia > Agariciidae > Pavona > Pavona decussata. Next base: position 50,861 of record NW_028145648.1, read on the forward strand.
CTGATGAGTTGCGCATGGGCAAGCGCAGTTTTTACTGAAGAGTTGTGCATGAGCATGACCACTTATTACTCTTGAGTAACGCATGAGCATGAGCAGTTATTAAGTAGTGATTACTAATAAGTTGCGCATGAACATGACCAGTTATTCCACTTGAGTAACGCATTAGCATGTGTAGTTATTACATATATGAGTTGCGCATGAGAATGCGCTGTTCTTAATTGTGAGTTGAACATGAGCTTGTGCAGTTACTACTTACGTGTAACGCATGACCATGAGCAATTGTTACTTATGAGTTACCCATAAGCATGTGCAGTTATTTCTTATGAGTTCTGCATGCGCATGAGCAGTTATTTCTGATGGGTTGCTCATGAGCATGTGCAGTTCTTAGTAATGATTTGCGCATGAGCATGAGCCCTTATTACTCTTGATTAACGCATGAGCATGAGCAGTTATTGCTTATGAGTTGCGAATGAGCATGTGCAGTTATAACACTTTACTAACGCATGAGCATCCGCTGTTATTAATTATGAGTTGCGCATGAGCAATTGCAGTTATTACTGATGAGTTTTTCATGAGCATGAGCAGTTATTACCGATGAGTTTTGCATGAGCATGAGCACTTCTTACTCTAAAGTAACGCACGAGCATGTGCAGTTATTACTTATGAGTTCCGCATGAGCATTAGCAGTTATTACTCTTAAATAACGCATGAGCATGAGCAGTTATTACTTATGAGTTGGATATGAGCATGAGCAATTATTACTGATGAGTTACGCACCAGCATGTGCAGTTATTACTGAAGAGTTGCAAATGAGCATGAGCACTTATTACTCTGGAGTAACGCATTGGCATGAGTAGTTATTACTTATGTCTTCCGTATGAGCATGAGCAGTTATTACTCTTGAGTAACGCATGAGCATAAGCAGTTATTACTTATTAGGTTTGCATGAGCATGAGCTAGTCATTACTTATGAAATGCTCATGGCCCTGAAAAATTAATACTAATGAGTTACGCATGAGCATCAGCAGTCATTACTGATGAGTTGCGCACGTGGATAAGCACTTATTACTCTTGAGTAAAGCATGATCATGAGCAGTTATTACTTATAAGCTCCGCCTGAGCATGAGCAGTTATTACTTATGAGTTGCGCATGACCATGAGCAACTATTACTGATGAGTTGCGCATAAGCATGAGTAGTTATTAGTTATGAGTTGCGCATGAGCATGAGCAATTATTGCTTATGAGTTACGCATAAGTATGAGCAGTTATTACTTATGGGTTGCGCATGAGCATGTGCAGTTATTTTTTATGGGTTCCGCATGAGCATGTGTAGTTATTACTTATGAGTTGCGCATGAGCATTAGCAATTATTTCTGTTGAATAACGCATGAGCATGAGCAGTTATTTCTGTTGAATAACCCATGAGCACGAGCAATTACTACCTATGACTTGCCCATGAGGATGTGCAGTTATTAGTTATGAGTTTTTCATGAACATGAGCAGTTATTACTGATTAGTTGCGCATGAACATGAGCAGTTAATACACTTGAGTAACGCATTGGCATGAGAAGTTATTACTTAGAAGTTGTGCATGAGCATGAACAGTTATTAGTTATTAGTTTCACATGAACATGAGCACTTATTACTCTTGAGTAACGCATGAGCATGACCAGTTATTAAGTAGTTATTACTGATGAGTTGCGCATGAACATAAGCGGTTATTCCACTTGAGTAAGGCATTAGCATGTGCACTTATTACTTATAAGTTGCGCATAAGCATGTGCAGTGATTAGTTGTGACTTCTGCATGAGCATGAGCACTTACTACTCTTGAGTAGCGCATGACCATGAGTAGTTATTACTTATGAGTTGTGCATGAGCATCAGCAGTTATTTCTGTTGAGTAACGCATGAGCATGAGCAGTTATTACTTATGAGTAACGGGTAACCATGAGCAGTTATTACTCTTGAGTAACACATGAGCATAAGCAGTTATTACTTAAGAGTTGCGCATGAGGATGTGCAGTTATTAGTTGTGAGTTCTGCATGAGCATGAGCAATTATTACTGATGAGTTGCGCATGATCATGAGCAGTTATGACACTTGAGTAACGCATGAAAATAAGCAGTTATTGCTTATGAGTTGCGCATGAGCATTGTAGTTATTACCATTAACTAACGCATGAGCATGAGCAGTTATTACTAATGAGCTTTGCATCAGCATGAGCACTTATTACTCTTGAGTAACGCATGAGCATGAGCAGTTATTACTGATGAGTTGCGCATGAACATGAGCAGTTATTACACTTGAGTGACGCACTCGCATGAGAAGTTAGTACTTAAAAGTTGTGCATGAGCATGAAAAATTATTACTTAAGAGTTGAGCATGAGCATGAGCAGTTATTACTTATGAGTTGCGCTTTAGCATGAAAAATTATTAGTGATGAGTTGCGCATGAGCATGTGCAGTTATTACTGAAGAGTTGCCCATGAGCATGTGCAGTTAATACTGAAGAGTTGCGCATGAGCATGAGCACCTATTACTCTTAAGTAACGCATGAGCATGAGCAGTTATTACTTATGAGTTACGCATGAGCATGGGAAATTATTACTAATGAGTTGCGCATGCGCATCAGCAGTCATTATTGATGAGTTGCGCATGTGCATAAGCACTTATTACTCTTGAGTAAAGCATGATTCATGAGCAGTTATTACTTATTAGTTCCGCATGAGCACGAGCAGTTATTATTTTTGAGTTGCGTATGAGCATGAGCAATTATTACTGATGAGTTGCCCATAAGCATCAGCAGTCATTACTGATGAGTTGCGCATGTGCATAAGTCCTTATTACTCTTTAGTTAAGCATGATCATGAGTAGTTATTACTTATGAGTTCCGCATGAGCATGAGCAGTTATTACTCTTGAGTAACGCATAAGCATGAGCAGTTATTCCTTATGAGCATTGCATCATGATGTGCAGTTATTACTCTTGACTAACGCATGACCATGAGCTGTTATTACACATGGGTTGCTCATTAACATAAGCAGGTATTACTAATGACTTGCGCATGAGCAAGCGCACTTATTACTCTTAAGTAACGCATGAGCATTAGCAGTTATATCTTATGAGTTGCGCATGAGCGTGTGCAGTTATTACTCTTTACTAACGCATGAGCATGAGCAGTTATTACTTATTAGTTGCGCATGAGCATATGCAGTTATTACTGATGAGTTCCGCATGAGCATATGCAGTTATTACTTATGAGTTCTACATGAGCATGAGCAGTTATTACTGATGGGCTGATCATGAGCATGAGTAGGTATTACTAATGACTTGGGCATGAGCATGCGCACTTATTACTCTTAAGTAACGCATGAGCATGAGCAGTTATTTCTGATAAGATTTTCATGAGCATAAGGAGTTATTATTTATGAGTTGCGCATGAGCATGAGCAATTATTACTGATGAGTTGCGCATGAGCATCAGCAGTCATTACTGATGAGTTGGGCATGTGCATAAGCACTTATTACTCTTTAGTAAAGCATGATTCTGAGCAGTTATTACTTATGACTTCCGCATGAGCATTAGCAGTTATTACTCTTGAGTAACGCATGAGCATGAGCAGTTATTACTTATGAGTCTCACTTGAGCATGAGCAATTATTACTGATGAGTTGCGCTTGAGCATGTGCAGTTATTACTGAAGAGTTGGGCATCAGCATGAGCACTTATTACTCTTGAGCAACGCATGATCATGAGCACTTATTACTCTTGAGTAACGCATGAGCATGAGCACTTATTACTAATTAGTTCCGCAGGAGCATTAGCAGTAAATTTCTCTTGAGTGACGCATGAGCATGAGCAGTGATTACTTATGAGTTGCGCATGAGCATGAGCAATTATTAGTTATGAGTTACGCATGAGTATGAGCAGTTATTACTTATGGGTTGCGCATGAGCATGTGCAGTGATTATTTATGAGTTTCCCATGAGCAACAGCAGATATTTCTGTTCAGTAAGCATGAGCATGAGCAGTTATTACTTTTGAGTAACGCAGGAGCATGAGCAGTTATTACTCTTGAGTAACACATGAGCATGAGCAGTTATTACTTATGAGTAGCGCATAAGAATGTGCAGTTATTACTTATGAGTTCTGCATGAGCATGAGCAGTTATTACTGATGGGTTTCTCATGAGCCTGAGCAGTTATTGCTTATGAGTTGCGGATAAGCATGTGCAGTTATTACTCTTTACTAACGCATGAGCATGACAAGATATTACTTAACAGTTGCGCATGAGCGTGGGCAGTTATTACTCTTTACTAACGCATAAGCATCAGCAGTCATTACTTATGAGTTGCGCATGAGCATGTGGTTATTACTTATGGGTTCCGCATGAGCATGAGCACTTATTACTCTTGAGTAAAGCATGACCATGACCAGTTATTACTTATGCGTTGGGCATGAGCATCAGGAATTATTTCTTTTGAAGAACCCGTGAGCATGAGCAGTTATTAGTCTTGAGTAAAGCATGAGCATGAGCAGTTATTACTCTTGAGTTACACATGAGCATGAGCAATTATTACTTATGACTTGCCCATGAGCATGTGCAGTTATTAGTTGTGAGTTTTGCATGAGCATGAGCAGTTATTACTGAAGAGTTGCGCATGAACATGAGCAGTTAATACACTTGAGTAACGCATTAGCATGAGAAGTCATTACTTATAAGTTGTGCATGAGCATGAAGAGTTATTCCTTATGAGTTGCTGATGAGCATGAGCAGTTATTACTAATGATTTGCGCATGAGCATGAGCACTTATTACTCTCGAGTAACGCATGAGCATCAGCAGTTATTGCTTATGAGTTGCGCATGAGCATGTGGAGTTATTACTCTTCACTAACACATGAGCATCAGCAGTCATTACTTATGAGTTGCGCATGAGTATGTGCAGTTATTACTTATGGGTTCTGTATGAGCACGAGCAGTTATTACTCTTGAGTAAAGCATGACCATGAGCGGTTATTACTTATGACTTGCGCATGAGCATCAGCAGTTTTTTCTGTTTAGTAACGCATGAGCATGAGCAGTGATTACTCTTGAGTAACGCATGAGCATGAGCAGTTATTACTCTTGAGTAACACATGAGGATGAGCAGTTATTACTTATGAGTTGCGCATGAGCATGTGCAGTTATTAGTTGTGAGTTCTGCATGAGCATGAGCACTTATTACTCTTCAGTAGCGCAGGACCATGAGTAATTACTTATGAGATGCGCATGAGCATCAGCAGTTATTTCTGTTGAGTAACGCATGAGCATGAGCAGTTATTACTTATGCGTAACGCATGAGCATGAGCAGTTATTACTCTTGAGTAACACATGAGCATGAGCAGTTATTACTTAAGAGTTGCGCATGAGCATGTTTAGTTATTACTTGAGTTGCGGATGAGCATTAGCAGTTATTACTTATGAGTTGCGCTTGAGCATGAGCAGTTATTACTTATGAGTAACGCATGTGCATTAGCAGTTATTACTTATGAGTAAGACATGAGCATGAGCAGTTATTACTCTTGCTAAACGCATGAGCATGAGCAGTTATTATTCTTAAGTAACTCATGAGCATAAGCAGTTATTACTTATGGGTTGCGCATGAGCATGTGCAGTTATTACTTATGAGTTTCGCATGAGTACGACCACTTACTACTCTTGAGTAGCGCATGACCATGGGTAGTTAGGACTTATGAGTTGCGCATGAGCATCAGCAGTTATTTTTGTTGAATAACGCATGAGCATGAGCAGTTATTTCTGTTGCATAACCCATGAGCATGAGCAGTTATTACTCTTGAGTAACACATGAGCATGAGCAATTATTACTTATGACTTGCCCATGAGCATGTGCAGTTATTAGTTATGATTTTTGCATGAGCATGAGCAGTTATTACTGATGAGTTGCGCATGAACATGAGCAGATAATACACTTGAGTAAGGCATTAGCATGAGGAGTTATTACTTATAATTTGTGCATGAGAATGAACAGTTCTTAGTTATTAGTTTTGCAAAGGATGAGGACTTATTACTGATGAGTTGCGCATGAGCATGTGCAGTTATTGTTGAAGAAATGCCTATGACCATGAGCACTTATTACTCTTGAGTAACAAATGAGCATGAGCAGTTATTAAGTAGTTATTACTGATGAGTTGCGCATGAACATGAGCAGTGATTCCACTTGAGTAACATATTACCATAGGCAGTTATTACTTATGAGTTGTGCATGAGCAGGTGCATTTATTAGTTGTGAGTTCTGCATGAGCATGAGCACTTATTACTCTTGAGTAGCGCATGACCATGAGTAGTTATTACTTATGAGTTGCGGATGAGCATTAGCAGTTATTTCTGTTGAGTAGCGCATGAATATGAGCAGTTATTACTTATGAGTAGCGGATGAGCATGAGCAGTTATTACTCTTGAGTAACACATCAGCATGAACAGTTATTACTTAAGAGTTGCGCATGAGGATGTGCAGTTATTACTTATGAGTTGCGCATGAGCATTAGCAGTTATTACTTATGAGTTGTGAATGAACATGAGCAGTTATTACTTATGAGTAACGGATGAGCATCAGCAGTTATTACTTATGAATAACACATGAGCATGAGCAGTTATTACTTATGAAGAACACATGAGCATGAGCAGTTATTACTCTTGAGTAACGCATGAGCATAAGCAGTTATTACTTATGGGTTGCGCATGAGCATGAGCACTTATTACTTTTGAGTAGCGCATGACCATGGGTAGTTATTACTTATTAGTTGCGCATGAGCATCAGGAGTTATTTCTGTTGAATAACCCATAAGCATGAGCAGTTATTACTCTTCAGTAACGCATGAGCATGAGCAGTTATTAGTTATCAGTTTTGCCTGAGCATGAGCAGTTATTACTGATGAGTTGCGCATGAACATTAGCAGTTAATACCCTTGAGTAACGCATTAGCATGAGAAGTTATTACTTATAAGTTGTGCATGAGCATGAACAGTTATTACTTATGAGTTGAGCATGAGCATGAGCAGTTATTACTTATTAGTTTCGCATGAGCATGAGCACTTATTACTCTTGAGTAACGCATGAGCATGAGCAGTTCTCACTTATGGGTTGCGCATAAGCATTAGCAATTATTACTGATGAGTTGCGCATGAGGATGTGCAGTTATTACTGAAGAGTTGCGCATTAGCATGAGCACTTATTACTCTTAAGTAACGCATGAGCATGAGCAGTTATTAAGTAGTTATTACTGATGAGTTGCGCACGAATATGAGCAGTTATTCCACTTGAGTAACGCATTAGCATGAGCAGTTATTACTTATGAGTTGCGCATGAGCATGAGCAATTATTACTGATAAGTTGTGCATGAGCATGTGCAGTTATTACTGAAGAGTTGCGCATGAGCATGAGCACTTATTACTCTTGAGTAACGCATGAGCACAAGCAGTTATTAAGTAGTTATTACTGATGAGTTGGGCATGAACATGAGCAGTTATTCCACTTGAGTAACGCATTAGCATGTGCAGTTATTACATTTATGAGTTGCGCATGAGAATGCGCTGTTCTTAATTATGAGTTGCCCATGAGCATTAGCAGTTATTACTTACAGGTAACGCTTGACCATGAGCACTTATTACTTATGAGTTGCGCATGAGCATGTGCAGTTATTTCTTATGAGTTCTGCATGAGCATGAGCAGTTATTACAGTTATAACTGCTCATGAGCATGAGCAGTTATTACTAATCACTTGCGCATCAGCATGAGCACTTATTACTCGCAAGTAACGCTTGAGCATAGCAGTTATTGCTTATGAGTTGCGCATGAGCATGTGCAATTATTACTCTTTACTAACGCATAAGCATCAGCAGTCATTACTTATGAGTTGCACATGACCATGTGCAGTTATTACTTATGGGTTCCGCATGAGCATGAGCACTTATTACTCTTGAGTAAAGCATGACCATGAGCAGTTATTACTTATGAGTTGCGCATGAGCATCAAGAGTTGTTTCTGTTGAATAACCCATGAGCATGAGCAGTTATTACTCTTGAGTAAAGCATAAGCATAAGCAGTTATTAGTAATGAGTTGCGCATGAACATGAGCAGTTAATACACTTGAGTAACGCATTAGCATGAGAAGTGATTACTTATAAATTGTGCATGAGCATGAAGAGTTATTACTTATGAGTTGGTCATGAGCATGAGCAGTTATTACTAATGATTTGCGCATGAGCATGAGCACTTATTACTCTCGAGTACCGCATGAGCATGAGCAGTTATTGCTTATAAGTTGCGCATGAGCATGTGCAGTTATTACTCTTTACTAACGCATGAGCATCAGCAGTCATTACTTATGAGTTGTGCATGAGCATGTGCAATTATTACTTATGGGTTCCGCATGAGCACGAGCAGTTATTACTCTTGAGTAAAGCATGACCATGAGCAGTTATTACTTATGAGTTGCGCATGCGCATCATTAGTTATTTCTGTTTAGTAACGCATGAGCATGAGCAGTTATTACTTATGAGTTGCGCATGAGCATGTGAAGTTATTAGTTGTGAGTTCTGCATGAGCATGAGCACTTATTACTCTTGAGTAGCGCATGACCATCAGTAGGTATTACTTATGAGTTGCGCATGAGGATCAGCAGTTATTTCTGTTGGGTAACGCATGAGCATAAGCAGTTATTACTTATGCGTAACGCATGAGCATGAGCAGTTATTACTCTTGAGTAACACATGAGCATGAGCAGTTATTACTTATGAGTTGCGCATGAGCATGAGCAGTTATTACTTATGAGTAACGCATGAGCATGAGCAGTTATTACTTATGAGTAACACATAAGCATGAGCAGTTATTACTCTTGATTAACGTATGAGCATGAGCAGTTATTACTCTTGAGTAACCCATGAGCATAAGCAGTTATTACTTATGGGTTGCGCATGAGCATGTGCAGTTATTACTTATGAGTTTTGCATGAGCATGTGCAGTTATTAGTTGTGAGCTCTGCATGAGCATGAACGGTTATTACTTATGAGTTGAGCATGAGCATGAGCATGAGCATGAGCAGTTATTACTTATTAGTTTCGCATGAGCATGAGCACTTGTTACTCTTGAGTAACGCATGAGCATGAGCAGTTATTACTTTTCAGTTGGGCATGAGCATGAGCAATTATTACTGATAAGTTGAGCATGAGCATGTGCAGGTATTACTGAAGAGTTGCGCATGAGCATGAGCACTTATTACTCTTGAGTAACGCATGAGCATGAGCAGTTATTAATTAGTTATTACTGATGAGTTGCGCATGAACATGAGCAGTTATTCCACGTGAGTAACGTATTAGCATGTGCAGTTATTACATTTATGAGTTGCGCATGAGAATGCGCTGTTCTTAATTATGAGTTGCCTATGAGCATGAGAAGTTATTACTTACAAGTAACGCATGACAATGAGCAGTTATTACTTATGAGTTGCGCATGAGCATGAGCAGTTATTACTTATGAGTAACGCATGAGCATGAGCAGTTATTACTTATGAGTAACACATAAGCATGAGCAGTTATTACTCTTGATTAACGTATGAGCATGAGCAGTTATTACTCTTGAGTAACGCATGAGCATAAGCAGTTATTACTTATGGGTTGCGCATGAGCATGTGCAGTTATTACTTATGAGTTTTGCATGAGCATGTGCAGTTATTAGTTGTGAGCTCTGCATGAGCATGAACAGTTATTACTTATGAGTTGAGCATGAGCATGAGCATGAGCATGAGCAGTTATTACTTATTAGTTTCGCATGAGCATGAGCACTTATTACTCTTGAGTAACGCATGAGCATGAGCAGTTATTACTTTTCAGTTGGGCATGAGCATGAGCAATTATTACTGATAAGTTGAGCATGAGCATGTGCAGGTATTACTGAAGAGTTGCGCATGAGCATGAGCACTTATTACTCTTGAGTAACGCATGAGCATGAGCAGTTATTAATTAGTTATTACTGATGAGTTGCGCATGAACATGAGCAGTTATTCCACGTGAGTAACGTATTAGCATGTGCAGTTATTACATTTATGAGTTGCGCATGAGAATGCGCTGTTCTTAATTATGAGTTGCCTATGAGCATGAGAAGTTATTACTTACAAGTAACGCATGACAATGAGCAGTTATTACTTATGAGTTACGCATGAGCATGTGCAGTTATGTCTTATGAGTTCTGCATGAGCATGAGCAGTTATTACTGATGGGTTGCTCATGAGCATGAGCAGTTATTACTAATGACTTGCGCATGAGTATGAGCACTTATTACTCGCGAGTAACGCATGAGCATAGCAGTTATTGCTTATGAGTTGCGCATGAGCATGTGCAGTTATTACTCTTTACTAACGCATAAGCATCAGCAGTCATTACTTATGAGTTGCGCATGAGCATGTGGTTATTACTTATGGGTTTTGCATGAGCATGAGCACTTATTACTCTTGAGTAAAGCATGACCATGACCAGTTATTACTTATGAGTTGGGCACGAGCATCAGGAATTATTTCTTTTGAAGAACCCGTGAGCATGAGCAGTTATTAGTCTTGAGTAAAGCATGAGCATGAGCAGTTATTACTCTTGAGTAACACATGAGCATGAGCAATTATTACTTATGACTTGCCCATGAGCATGTGCAGTTATTAGTTGTGAGTTTTGCATGAGCATGAGCAGTTATTACTGAAGAGTTGCGCATGAACATGAGCAGTTAATACACTTGAGTAACGCATTAGCATGAGAAGTCATTACTTATAAGTTGTGCATGAGCATGAAGAGTTATTACTTATGAGTTGCTGATGAGCATGAGCAGTTATTACTAATGATTTGCGCATGAGCATGAGCACTTATTACTCTCGAGTAACGCATGAGCATCAGCAGTTATTGCTTATGAGTTGCGCATGAGCATGTGGAGTTATTACTCTTCACTAACACATGAGCATCAGCAGTCATTACTTATGAGTTGCGCATGAGTATGTGCAGTTATTACTTATGGGTTCTGTATGAGCACGAGCAGTTATTACTCTTGAGTAAAGCATGACCATGAGCAGTTATTACTTATGACTTGCGCATGAGCATCAGCAGTTTTTTCTGTTTAGTAACGCATGAGCATGAGCAGTGATTACTCTTGAGTAACGCATGAGCATGAGCAGTTATTACTCTTGAGTAACACATGAGCATGAGCAGTTATTACTTATGAGTTGCGCATGAGCATGTGCAGTTATTAGTTGTGAGTTCTGCATGAGCATGAGCACTTATTACTCTTCAGTAGGGCAGGACCATGAGTAATTACTTATGAGTTGCGCATGAGCATCAGCAGTTATTTCTGTTGAGTAACGCATGAGCATGAGCAGTTATTACTTATGCGTAACGCATGAGCATGAGCAGTTATTACTCTTGAGTAACACATGAGCATGAGCAGTTATTACTTAAGAGTTGCGCATGAGCATGTTTAGTTATTACTTGAGTTGCGGATGAGCATTAGCAGTTATTACTTATGAGTTGCGCTTGAGCATGAGCAGTTATTACTTATGAGTAACGCATGTGCATTAGCAGTTATTACTTATGAGTAAGACATGAGCATGAGCAGTTATTACTCTTGCTAAACGCATGAGCATGAGCAGTTATTATTCTTAAGTAACGCATGAGCATAAGCAGTTATTACTTATGGGTTGCGCATGAGCATGTGCAGTTATTACTTATGAGTTTCGCATGAGTACGAGCACTTACTACTCTTGAGTAGCGCATGACCATGGGTAGTTAGGACTTATGAGTTGCGCATGAGCATCAGCAGTTATTTTTGTTGAATAACGCATGAGCATGAGCAGTTATTTCTGTTGCATAACCCATGAGCATGAGCAGTTATTACTCTTGAGTAACACTTGAGCATGAGCAGTTATTACTGATGTGTTGCGCATGAACATGAGCAGTTAATACACTTGAGTAACGCATTAGCATGAGAAGTTATTACTTAGAAGTTGTGCATGAGCATGAACAGTTATTACTTATGAGTTGAGCATAAGCATGAGCAGTTATTATTTATTAATTTTGCATGAGCACTTTTTACTCTTGAGTAACGCATGAGCATGAGCAGTTATTACTTATGAGATGCGCATGAACATCAGCAGTTATTTCCGTTGAGTAACGCATGAGCATGTGCAGTTATTAGTCTTGAGTAACGCATGAGCATGAGCAGTTATTACTCTTGAGTAACACATGAGGATGAGCAGGTATCACTTATGAGTTACTACTTACGAGGGATGTCATTGAATGCGCCCAGGTGTTGTATTGTCAACAACTTCATTCGCAACGAGAGAAAACGCATTGAAGACAGATGCTCCTCAAACCCATCCACAAAACAACTCCTGGGCGCATTCGATGACATCCTTTGCCTTAACGGTTACCCAGAGAATAGTATAGAGCAAACTAAATGCCCAGAAAATCTTCAACACAACTCTCAGCCTACCGGCACGGAGTGGTCGTACCTTAAGATCCCTTACATTTCTGAGCGAGTCAATCACAAGATAACTAACATTTTTAGAAAGGAAAAGATCCCAGTACGCGTTGCCCACAAGTCCTACACGCTCAGACAAGCCCTATCCCACACCTCCACGGAGCGCAAATGTACCAGAGACAAATGCCCCATCGCTAACACTGGATTGTGTTTACGAAGAAATGCAGTGTACCAGCTCACGTGCAACAGCTGTGATCAACATTACATTGGTAGCACAACACGCTTCATCCATGACCGCGTAAGAGAACATATCCGTAACGATAGCTCCTCCCTTAAAAAACACATCTCTTCCTGCCCGAACAACGACCATAAAGGCATTAACATCAAAATTATTATGAGCGAAAACGATCCCGCTAATCTACACCCCTACGAAGCATTTTATATCAGAAAATACAAGCCGACACTCAATTCCCGAGAGGAATGTACTGAATTTGCGGAACTGCTATTTTAATATTTAATTTTAGACACTACAATCCATCATCAGAACTTTGTATAACGCTCGCAGTTTATTTCTATAGCTTTCACACATACGTCACATTTTTTACACATTTCACCCTTCACCTTACACTCTCTTTGTATATATATATAGTGCGCGCGGAATATTTTCTCATCCCTGATGATGCCGTTGATCGGCGAAAGCTCGGATTTTAGTTTTTAGTTTTTAAACAGCAGTGTAAGGCCTCAATTGAACAGTTTTTATATATTTTAAACCATGCTGCTGAAGGACAACATGAACAGAATACTATCCTCTCAGTGTCAAGGCGGCCAAGGTTTTTTTTCCTGTTTTGGCGCAGTCGTCAGGAGTACGTTACAATTCTTGAATCCAGAAATGTAAGATCAGAATAGTTTCGACGACTTCATATCGTCATTGTCAAATGAGTAAAAATGGAAATAACGGAAACGCATATTTATAGGTATTGAAAGTGAGAAAATATATTAGCATGAAAACATTCAGGTAAAGAGTTTCGCGCGAATGGAATCCGCTTGCGTGTTCAGTTTCGGTCTTTTGTTCTTGATCCACAGCATTTCGTAGACCAAACATTCAAATTTGTCACGGCATTTCTTTATGACCTTAAAGTTCTTAATTAAGTTGTTAGGTGTTAAACCATGTGCGTCCCTGAGGTGTTTTCCGATCACAGAATGTTTATGCTCCTCAACACGTTGATGTAGGTGGCGGCAAGTGTACCCAATATAATTTGTATCACACAAATCACATGTGAATTCGTATACTACACTTTGCTGATTGATCAGGGGAGGCTTTTCTTCTGTGACTCTCAGATGATCAGCGATCTTTTTGCTCGTGAACACCGGCTGTAGTTCTTGATTAATTTTAGTTCGGAGGTCGCCAAGTTGCCTGCGAACCACGTCCGCCGATTTCTGATCTTTAAATGGCAACGTAATCCGAACAGGGCGGTCAGAAGGTGTTTGAACTGGGTCTATAGGATGCTGGAGGCGATTGATAGCTGAGTCGATGAGTTTTTCGGGATATTTTAATTTCAAAAATATCCCTTTTAAGGTCTTGCATTCCTGCCAAAGGAAGTCTTGTGTAGACGATAAGCGTTTTGTGCAGTCTAGCATTGTTCTTAGAAGTGACCATTTGTACCGGCTGTCAACATGGCTTTGGTAATGTAGGAGGAGCCCTTTATTTGTTTGCTTTCTGTAAACACAGGTTTCAAGGCTGCCGTCGGTTTTGATGATTTCCAAGCCAATGAATGGTAATCGATCGTTGGTTGCTACTTCCATCGTAAATTGAATGGAGGGATGGGCTTCGTTAAGACATGTAAGCAAATCGGTGGCATCGGAGAGGTCGCGTACCAGAGCCAGCGTGTCGTCCACGTATCTCTTGTAGAAGCTCGGAAGCTTGTTCTCACTCGCTAGTTTCTCTTCAACTATACACATGAACACGTTTGCCATAAGTGGACCTAATGGTGATCCCATCGCGACCCCATCGACCTGTTCGTACAAGTTTCCATTGAATTGAAATAGTTGGTTTTTTGTGGCAAGACTTAGCAGCTCGATCAGGTCGTCTTTGCTGATGTTCATGTTGTAGGTCTTGTTGAACCAATTATCTTTGAAGGCTTTATCGGCTAGAATATGAATGGTTTCGTCCAGAGGAACATTTGTGAAGAGAGCGGTGACATCATAGGAGACAAGAAAACATTTCCGTCAAGTTTGAGGTGTTTGATTTCTTCGGCAAAATTGAAAACATCAGAGATTGTATACTCGTTAGTCGACAAAGGTTTCAGCTTTTCATCTAGCCATCTCGCGAGCACATAGTTGTACGTTCCAGTTGCTGAGGGGATCGGCCGCATTGCAAGTGTTGTTTTGTGCGTTTTGGGAAGGCCATATAAGTGGGCCAGGCAAGATCCCTTCTTACAGACAGAGTCTGCCATCTCTTTCGGCAGAATTTTACGCACGACTGATTCAAGATGTTTTTCTTTTGCCAGAAGCGGATGATAATATTTAGGAGGTCTTCCTCTTGTGGTTGGCTTTTGTTGGCTAACGGGTCGGAATTTTGTCAGATCGTTGATAGATGCCTCACTCAACAATCGAATGTACTCCAACTTGTCCATAACGACAACGCCTGAGCCCTTATCTGGCTTGGTAATCACTATGTCATCTCGTTTCTTCAGCTTTTGGATTGATCGTACAAGAGGCTTCGGTGGTTTAGGGCCTTTTCTCTTGATGTAATTCAGAGCGATTGAACGCAGGGTCGCTGCGGCTAGCTCTTTTTTGTCCTCGGAAAGCATGGGTTCAAGTTTCCAAAAAGCTTTCTCAAATGTTGCCTGGATATCGATGGCAGAAATGCGAGGTTCAGGAATGGAAAATTGCAGACCGCGACAGAGAACAAGTTTGTCAAAGAAAGAAAGATTGTAAGAAGAAATGTTCTGAATGTGTTCATCTACGTCCACATCCCTGTAGAGTAGCCGGGCAATTTTTGATGAGTGGTCGTCTGCCATTTTCTGATAGGCTTGCTTGCGTAGCATCGCGATCGTCTTCAGAATACACAAGAAGCGGAAAGCGGAACATTTCTGACGAATTTCGCTGTAGATTTCTCTGATCTCTTTCTTAAGGATGTTGTTCTGCTGTGATTTGTGACGAAGCTCTTCCACGATGACATTACTGGCAAATTGTTCGGAGGATTGTGTCCACTTTTTAGACTTCGTCTCGTCGATCTTGGCAAACGTAGGTGTGAGACCGAAACTTTGGCAAAGACGGAGGAATTCAATGGCTCCATCACACTTGATTTGTTTGATGCTTAACTTTTCAAATCGCCTGAACAAGTCAAGCTCGTTGCATCGTTTTAAACTTCTGATGAGAAACGATTTTGAGAAACATTTTAACAAGAAAATTAACGACAATAAAATAACATGACGTTTCGACGACTTCATATCGTCATGGATGACCCGTTAGCCAACAAAAGCCAACCACAAGAGGAAGACCTCCTAAATATTATCATCCGCTTCTGGCAAAAGAAAAATATCTTGAATCAGTCGTGCGTAAAATTCTGCCGAAAGAGATGGCAGACTCTGTCTGTAAGAAGGGATCTCGCCTGGCCCACTTATATGGCCTTCCCAAAACGCACAAAACAACACTTGCAATGCGGCCGATCCTCTCAGCAACTGGAACGTACAACTATGCGCTCGCGAGATGGCTGGATGAAAAGCTGAAACCTTTGTCGACTAACGAGTATACAATCTCTGATGTTTTCAATTTTGCCGAAGAAATCAAACACCTCAAACTCGACGGAAATGTTTTTCTTGTCTCCTATGATGTCACCGCTCTCTTCACAAATGTTCCTCTGGACGAAACCATTCATATTCTAGCCGATAAAGCCTTCAAAGATAATTGGTTCAACAAGACCTACAACATGAACATCAGCAAAGACGACCTGATCGAGCTGCTAAGTCTTGCCACAAAAAACCAACTATTTCAATTCAATGGAAACTTGTACGAACAGGTCGATGGGGTCGCGATGGGATCACCATTAGGTCCACTTATGGCAAACATGTTCATGTGTTCAGTTGAAGAGAAACTAGCGAGTGAGAACAAGCTTCCGAGCTTCTACAAGAGATACGTGGACGACACGCTGGCTCTGGTACGCGACCTCTCCGATGCCACCGATTTGCTTACATGTCTTAACGAAGCCCATCCCTCCATTCAATTTACGATGGAAGTAGCAACCAACGATCGATTACCATTCATTGGCTTGGAAATCATCAAAACCGACGGCAGCCTTGAAACCTGTGTTTACAGAAAGCAAACAAATAAAGGGCTCCTCCTACATTACCAAAGCCATGTTGACAGCCGGTACAAACGGTCACTTCTAAGAACAATGCTAGACTGCGCAAAACGCTTATCGTCTACACAAGACTTCCTTTGGCAGGAATGCAAGACCTTAAAAGGGATATTTTTGAAATTAAAATATCCCGAAAAACTCATCGACTCAGCTATCAATCGCCTCCAGCATCCTATAGACCCAGTTCAAACACCTTCTGACCGCCCTGTTCGGATTACGTTGCCATTTAAAGATCAGAAATCGGCGGACGTGGTTCGCAGGCAACTTGGCGACCTCCGAACTAAAATTAATCAAGAACTACAGCCGGTGTTCACGAGCAAAAAGATCGCTGATCATCTGAGAGTCACAGAAGAAAAGCCTCCCCTGATCAATCAGCAAAGTGTAGGATACGAATTCACATGTGATTTGTGTGATACAAATTATATTGGGTACACTTGCCGCCACCTACATCAACGTGTTGAGGAGCATAAACATTCTGTGATCGGAAAACACCTCAGGGACGCACATGGTTTAACACCTAACAACTTAATTAAGAACTTTAAGGTCATAAAGAAATGCCGTGACAAATTTGAATGTTTGGTCTACGAAATGCTGTGGATCAAGAACAAAAGACCGAAACTGAACACGCAAGCGGATTCCATTCGCGCGAAACTCTTTACCTGAATGTTTTCATGCTAATATATTTTCTCACTTTCAATACCTATAAATATGCGTTTCCGTTATTTCCATTTTTACTCATTTGACAATGACGATATATAGTCGTCAAAACGTCATGTTATTTTATTGTCGTTAATTTTCTTGTTAAAATGTTTCTCAAAATCGTTTCTCATCAGAATAGTTTCCTTTGCTTTTTAAGCTACACTGTGTCCTGTATTGAAACTCATTGAGATTTTCCTTAATAAAGCAGATCCTTCGCTGAAACAGTAACAACAAAACAACAAAAAGTTACCATAAGCCCTATAATTACTCAACACAAAATGTGCATGTTGCTAAGTACGTCTTCTAGACAGTTGGCCGTCGGAGGAACTTACCCTATGCAAAAAAGAGCGCAACATTGCTAGCATTACCTTTCTTGATAGCCTAGAGGGAGAAGGAATCACTTTGAGGAGCAAAACACACTCGACGAGGCCCGAGTTCTTTATCGAGATTTCTTTCTCCTTTGTTTCTTAAGCTCGCTGTCCAGACCGTCAAGAAAGGCAATAGCTACGAAAAGAGCACCTGATCACAGATGGCACCACTCCCAACTGTGGCCAAGCTCAGAACTAAAAATTCTTGCATTTCTCTTCGATAAACGGTCATAGTAGCACATGTTCAGGGAAGTACTGCCCAATAGCTCTCATGGGTACACTTCAGGCCCCAGTTGTTCAAAGCATGGATAATTTTATCTACTGGATACTTTGCTATCCGGCCGATAAATGTGTGCAACCTTTTCCCCGATAGCCCTACACTTTGTGAATACAGTATAAGCATACGTCAAATTCAAATATGGGATTGTGTGTAAAAGTTGCCAAAAGGGTTGGTTGGAGTAAGTTTGCTCCTCTGGATAGCGACTTATCCAGTGGATAAAGTTATCTGCTCTTTGAACAACGGTGGCCAGAATTGAATCCAACTAAAAAATAGAACCACATGGTGCAGCGCATAAAATAATAAACAGCTGCTCAATAGTACTCGTTTGAATGGTTAGAACCACTTTGTAGGACGTAAGACATTATCACAGGAAAGTACTGCTTATAAAAATCAAAGAAATATTTTTGCTTGTCTGTGATTGGTCGAAATCCGTCACGTGAGGCAATATGTCCCCACTTAAATTGGCAATACAAGATGATATTCCCCCGCTTTTAAAAGTTAGAGTTACTTCAGTGTAACAAAGTTGTTGGAACAGATGAGGAGAGCAAACTCGTCTAAAGTGTTTCTGGAAAACTCCAAAACGTTAGTGCAGTGGTTCAAGAGGTTCGTTATCTAAACATCAAGACTGAAAACCACTGAACAAATAAGAACTCTAATACCCAAAAGTACACCCAATGCGCTTTCAGCTAAAATATTTGAAGGATAATAAACACAGTAGCTCTCATATGGTATTAAAAATTAAACCTTTTGCGTAATTCTTTCGCTTTGGAAAAACTGTTTGCTTCTCGGAACAGATAATGTGCGGGGACAAATGCATGTGAAATCTTCGTGCCAAATAAAGGTTGCTTTTTAGTCCCCGTTTCAATGGGAGAAAACAATACTTCACTTTTGTCTCATGGATCCTCGCAGAGTGCCAAACTTGTTCTTAAGGAGAGGTTCAAGCTGTTCTGTTAATTTTGTGTAATTCCTTTCCAACTCTTTCTGATAGGCACGCTGATCAACAGTAATCAGATGTTTGTTCTTCTGCAGTGCATCTCCGCATCTGAAATGAATGACCAACAAAAGTACACTAAGAGAACATTTTGGATTAAGAGTAATTAGGTGATACACTTGGATGTGTGTTTGGACTGCTTTCATCAAGGACGGTAGCTCCTACCCAAAGGTATTATTGCGGGGAAAGCTTAGTCACAAACTGACAAAGGGCTATTGGAACCCAAAACAGAAATTTGGGGGGAACCACGCCATATGTAACGTTTAGCCGGAATAAGCCTCGGTTACCCCAATTTTCGTTTTGGACTCCACTAGCCCTTGTTGAACTCTGTTTTCCCAGAGAAGTCATAAACCACACAAAAAGAGTTAATATAAAGAGGCACCATCCTCAAATAGCTCAAGTTTGTCAGACTATCCAGTGATGCGCAGAAGGAACGCACAATAACAAGTGGAGGTACCAGTTCAATAGTAATTTTTCCATGTCTTTTCTTAAGCGTATAACATGTTTGACAAATGCTCATTCATCAAACAACTGCGATTCTGTTAATGACGTTATTGCTAAAAAAAAGTTAGCGAGATTCCAAGAGACCAGCTGTCATTTCTCGCCAATAGTTTGTCAACATGTTACCACGTTTGATGTTTTTCGGTGTCCGCACAACAGAATTCTCAACACGTGCTTGCAAACTATTATTTGTGTTTGAAACACCCTTCTTATTTCAACAATAAGTGTATGTGCTCAGTATGTATGTAGATGTCTACATTTGAAATGTAACTAAACAAGACTAGTGTCTAACTAGAAAACTATATGGTTAACTTAGGCACTACGACAATAAAAATAAATACCTATAAAACTTTAAATTAACTAAATAAATTATATACATATATAATATTAATATGGTGTAAGGAAATGTGAAATAACTTCCCAACTATCGTTTATAAACTTGGCTCAAATCATGGACCCCAATGCAACAAACTGCCTATGTGTAGAGTAATATTAACCTTTTGACAAACTCTTTGAAGCAGAGCCTCAGTCTGTGATGGTGTCTGGTGAACATCTGAGATTCGCCTTCTTCGTTAGAATCCTGACTGTGACAAAGAAACACCAGAGCTATCTCCAATGGACCCTGCCGACGAAAAACATAATCAAATATTGCAACCAGTCCATAAATTGACACCATTAACATGTTACCAATTGTCTTAATTCTTGCGAACATGCTGGACATCATTGGTACTGACAATGAAGTGCTATTAGGATAGGGAAATGCTATGTAAGACAAATCGGCAATTGCAACTGTGACAACTGTGACATGTTAGATGGGGGGGGGGGGGGGTGGAGTTTCAAAAGCAACCTAAGGAGAACAAAGACTATAAATATTTAAGGTAAATTAACCGTCAGCAAGGTGAAGGCCTGAGTGGGACTCAGGATGAGAGGGGGAGCGGGTACCCATAGAGAACGACCACAAATAGTAAGATCAAGGAAGCTGGTAACGGCTGGGAAGCCGGGACAAAATGACTCCGAAAAGAGTAGCCTGCAGGAATATGTACCATGCATGGGTGTGCGAGCGACGAAACGAGCTACTAAACTTCTGAGTAACTGAGTAAATAAACGTTGAGGTGAAAAAGAAAAGTAAATTCACCCTTACTGAGTGAACATGTAACACACCTGGTTAACTGTAGTACCAATAGAGCCCTGTAGTACCATCTGTAGCATCTCAGGATCAGGAGGCTCCTGTTGTATTGCACTCAGAAGCTCTTTGGTTCGTAACTCCATATCTTCGATGGCAACTTCAATTGGACTAAGCACAATCTACAAAGCATAAAACAACCGATGTAGAGCAGTTGAGTTTGAGAACAAGAGAGGAGAAGAGGCATGACTGAGTTGCTTACCGAGAAGACCGACACAAAGCCAGTTTAGCCAGAAAACTGACAAGCACACATCTGATAAGTTAATATGCAAACTATGTCAAAGGGTGATAAATGTTAACAGCTCTGATCCAACCACAATGACGAACATTACGCCTCGCTGTAAAACATTTCTCGTCAGCGGAGTCATGAACCCATTCCTCATTCCCACAGAATATCATTGTTCAGTTCCCCCCTCCCCCCCCCCCCCCTCAACCACTACTGTCTGCCATGAAAAACAAGTTAGCAACTACTGACCTGTTCACGATGTACAACATTGACTCGGGTCTTGACATAAGGGAATGAATTGGTAGCTGCTGTCAAGATGGTCTTTCTCTTGTACTGGGTTACTAACTCGCTATGCGCCTTACCGCTTGGTGTGAATGGTGTTTCATACACGAATCTCCCTAGCAATACAACAACAACATATTTCATTTCATCAGAACATAACTTTTTTAACTTATCACAGCTGTCATCAAATTTAGACAGTAACGAAAGGGAAGTATAGGGAGTACAGGAAACAAGCAAATTAAATTTGGCCAAAGATTGACTAAGATGCAGTCTAAGTGACTTAAATTAACAAATTAAACATTGATGAAGATACGACAGTGTAGCACTCACTTTCTCCATATCCGCAGTGGGTTTGGAGACAATTGTCAGACTTTAACAATTTGCATGTTGCATTCTCACAACTCGCATGCCGGAGAGCACCTACAAGCGTCCATACTAATGTTGCAGGGATTGACTGAAAGCTAATCACACAGTAGCCTCTACACAGCTGGCCACTCTCTGAACAAAAATTGGTTGAGAAGAGCGGAACATTGAGCACAGGCTAAGCACACAGGCAAAAATTTAATTAATATTTCACCACTGCATAAGAAACGCACAAATTCAGTGCACTCGCTCCATTACCTAACAGCAAGTTAGCATAATTTCTACACTAGAACAATGCTACTATAACCTATCCCGTTAAGTACCTAGTGCAGAATAAAAAGAACATACTTAAGTTGAAATTCTTGTCAAAGTATGTAATACGGTCCTTCAGTTCATATTCGTCGAAGTAAGGATCCACAAATGTTAGCTGAATATACGCTTTATCTGGATCAAGGTTGTCCTGTTCAACAGCATTGGAATCTTTTATCACTTCAATGACATCTGGTCCAAACTTTTCTCCGTAAAAAGCCTGAAAACAAACAGAGTTTAAATTTGACAGTTGCAAGGATAAGCGCAAAGGCAATGGAACAATTTCATTCCCAACCGTACTCCAAATGTTGCAAAAACAAACAGCAGCGTTTAACTCGTGCTTCCTACACAGAATGAAAAGTCAGAACCACCTTAAACAGCATAGGTGCTGTTATACCACATACATCACATGTGTAATGAGAATCTATGAGAATTTAAACTGGTTTGACTGTCATCTGTGAGATGCAAGCATCAGGTCTGAACGCCAGGGAATAAGAGTAGACTAGCGGTTAGTTAAATTCTGGATGCCCCAAGTTGAAATCTCGCCCTGACCACTAGCTGAATAGGCCATTTCCGAGTTGCTGTGAGCCTCATTATGAAAGGGAGGCTAAGTGCAAAAGCTTTTCATGTGAAACTGATTATTTTTGTTTGCATATGGATGACAACTAATTTTTATAACAAAAACTTTGCACTTAGCCTCGCTTTCATAATGAGGTTCACAGCAACTCGGAAATGGCCTATTGTTTCATGGCAAACACGTGTTCAACTCTTCAGTCACGCTTGGGAATAGTTGTCAAACGGCCAACGTGATATTTGCATTTGTGTTTTCTTGAGAAAAGGAGTACGTAGATTAGAATTGTACAAAATAATTCTGGCCTTTGATGATTATCCAAACTACTCCATTTTACTGAGAAACTGGAAACAGCGGGCAGCAAATATAGGATAAACATGTTCACATGGTCATTTCTGCAATTTGCCGTTTAGCGTAAACAAAATTCTAAATCTTTCTATTACGTTTTTCTTGGAATAATTTAAGGATTTACTGGCAATTGAGTCACCCCAAAAAGTATTTTTGGTAGACTCTTGTTTTGTTTTTTCTTAAGTTCTTGTTAAGGACTGTCAACAAACCTGCAAACGATGTGAAATTTCTGGCAGCTTTGTGATGGCCCGTTCTTTGTAAATGTACTCTTCACCATCCAAGTCGCCAAATTTTGATCCGTAAAATCCAACTCTGAAATATGTCCCTAACATGCGCTTTCCTTCCTATGAAGTCACACAAAAACAGTCTACATCAATAAAATACTTTACATGGAGGGAAGAATCTCCTGGCTTGCAGTGGTCTAAGGAACTTCAATAGTTGCATCACATTCAAAACAAAAGGTACGCAAATGTATAAATTGTGTGCTGGGGGTGGAGTGGGATGGGGAGGACCACTGTGGAGGAGAGGGTATAGGTCAGATGAATTAGAATCCCTTACCGTTTGTATAATCTTACTGAAGGCTTCTGAAAGTTTCTGATGAACGTGTGTTAGCTTTTTGTAGTTACGTCTGGCCTCTCGTGTAGGTATCAGTAGTTTGTAGACTTCATTTACACACTCAAACAGCTGAGCACGGAAAAATGTAGTGGCAGCCTTTTCCAGAAGGGACACCAAGCCATTTTCACAAAAGTACTTTCCGGTACAAATGCCCTCCTCATCCTTAAAGAAAATTATACGAAATGTACACATGGCTTCTTCAACATGGTTATTAACCTACCAAACAGGGTAAAGAAGAACAAATCAACTCTCGTCACTCAAAACCAATGCATGCAAGACTCACTCACAATGCCATTTTCATATCTTGAATTTTTCAAACTTGTCTTGAAATATCAGTTCAGAATGACGAAGGAGAGGAAGTTTCATGATTGGCACTTCTTACTTGTTTAAACCTGTTCTCTCCTGTCCTGTTGTTTTACTAAACAAGAAACTTTGTTCCATAACTTGGACCTGACAAAAACCAGTTGAAGCCTACCTTGGGACTCATTTTAGCCCTTAGGTGCGTTAGAGCCCGTAAAATTAAGGCCATTTTGTCCCTTAGTTAGTGAAGCCAAATTAGATCCCAAAATAGTATTGTTTTTATCGTAGGGGAGTAGGGGAAGCTTTAAGTGCTTTAACCCTTTCACTCCCATGGGAGTTGTCGTATTTTTGTAAAACGGCAACTGTGAACCCCTACACCAACTGTAATACACCAATTAAAAGGTTTTATCTGGGGCATTGTATAAATCATTCCAGCTAAGACAAAGGAAGTAACAGAAAAGAATGAAAAGTGTTTAAAACAAGAAAATATAAACCTTAAAATACATCTCACTTCTTGTATACACTGGGTATACCCCTAAACTATAGCTTAATTTGCAGATCTCAGCACATAGTTTCTTGTCAAATGGTGACTTGGTCTTAAAAGTGTAAGAGGAAAAAGTTAAAAAAAAATGGAGGGGTGGTTAATCATGTCTTATGTAGGAGGGGGCTAAGATTGTATGCTTCCATTGTGCAGATCTCTCCAAGACCTGTTTGGTGTCCAAATTTGATGCAAATTGACCCAATATTGGGCACGCAATGACTTCTTGTGCCATATGGCACTCTTGGGAGTGAGAGAGTTAAGTCGCTTTATTATTCAGGAACTTGAGTTCCTAATGGATGATAACGGCAAATAAATAGATAAAATAATAATAATAATAATAATAATAATAATAATAATAATAATAATAATAATAAAACAATCCTACGTGCTTCGGTCGCACTGCTGACTTTATGACTATCAGTCAGCAAAAACTGTACCTCGCCATGCTTGGCAGCCATGTTGTATAGCCAAGTGAGTCGTAAATCCGGTGAGTTTTGATATCTGCAAGGTATAAACATCATTTAGAAAACATAAGTAATGTTCCAAAATCACGACTCAAAACAGCAGCGCATCCCAGCTTCATTAACACTCTTATAGATTTCATCCAAAGCAAGCACACTCAATGTTAAGGCGCTCTCCAATTGTCAGGTCTGGATGGCCGGAGCGGTCAGTTTGCAGAAGGACTGCTTACATGCCACTTCTTTGAATTACACGGTGCATGCTATTTTCGGAATGTATCATTTTGAAGAATGTTTCGAGCCAGTCCTTCACAAATGACACATTTTATTAACAGACTGGCCAGCCCTATCAGGTCTGATGACAAAAATGGAAAGCGTCTGTAGAATGACCTTAATTGTACAGCATTACAATAAATAAATAAATAAATAAATAAATAAATAAATAAATAAATAAATAAATAAATAAAGCAGTTTCAAAAACCTCCTTTCAATGGTCAGACATAAGGATTTTGTCGTACAATTAAAACTTAGAACTACCTTGTACAGCAAAACAAACAGCACCACTGGAGAGTACTTACCTCAGTTCCTCAACGAGCAGGTAAGCTTATCAAGCGGATAAGTCGCCAAAAAACGAAGAAAATGTACTCCAACTAATGCATTTTATCCACTGGATAAAGTGGTCTACTCCTTGAACAACTGAGGACAGTTCCAAACAAGAATGGTTGGGGTAGGGAGGGTGAAGCACATAAATGAGTACATACTGCACACCCAGGATACCCACCCTTTGGCAATCCTGTACATCAGATCAATCAACATTTCTGGATCCTGCATAAATACAAAAGTTGAAAAAGAGTACCACTTAATATCCCTATATAATTTAATTTAATTTAATTCTATTCGACTTGATTTAACTCTATTCCATTAAATTACATTATTCAACTTGATTTAAATCTATTCAATTCAATTTTTCTATCCTCAAGATAAAGAAAATACAACGCAAATTAAACTTGTTATTTGAGCTTATTTCTAATAGCAACACAACAAATAAACACTACCTCTTGATATTCCTTCATCTTGACTGTATCTGACAGAATCATGTGAAGGTTGAACACCAACTCTCTGACCTGTGTGGGTCATATTCAAGATAAAACAATGCCGTTAGTTACACAAGACGGATGATTATTGCGCAACTGAATCCAACCGAAACACGACTGGCCAATACCAAATAATGGACACAAAAATATTAAGTGGCCACAGCTTACCAACTAAGCAACTTGGAAAGCACTTTTGATTTTGGTAGATATGTTTTAATCAGTTACTGACACAGGTAAACTTGGGATTCTCGCAACAGATGTCCAAACTATACCTTTCCGAGTAGTCGATTACTAGTTCGGATGCTCTACTGATGAGCTACAGGAGACTCGTGAGCTAGTGCCATTAAAATAGATTAATAGGTTGATAAAACATGTTCACCAGTCACAGTATTCAACAAACCTAAACATAACATCACATTTCTTTCACAAATACCACTCACCAACATTCAAATTTTAGTTTTTCAAATCCTAGCAGTATGCAAGATGTTTGTCACATGAACCTATTTAAATGGCCTAGAGTTGTATAAAAACCATTCACATGTGGTTTCTGTACCTGATCCGAGAAAGTACTTGCTCTCAGCTCCTGATCAGATTCAGCATAAGTTATGATTGTCTTCAGTGAACGCCGGAGATGTTCTTCACTAAATGTAACATTAAGTCAACATTCAGTCAGCCTTCACAGACTGTAGTTTGTATAAACGCACTCGGTGATGCAGGTTTATTTTAAACAAATCATCCACGGTACGACTACAGGTTTTCATTGAATTATTTGCAAAAAATAACTGAGGAGAATTACAAAACCACAAAAATAACCAGCTCAAGCTCTGCTCTTTCATTTTGGGATATCTAAAAAGAAATAACGTCACTCAATTTATATTTATATTTATAAGGGGTAATTTTCCAGTTGTAACAGTGTTTCTACAAAAAGTCCCTAAAGGTTTGCGAGAACAGCAGCGGAAATGTGAAATTTGTATTTGGTTCAAAAATTTTCAGTTTAACTAGCTAGTTCAATTTTAATTTCTTCGTCTCAGATTCATTACGAAAGAGAGAGAAAAAAAGGGGGGGGGGGGGGCAAAGAAAGATAAAATCAAACTGAAAAAATCAGACTGGTTGACAAAAATATACTTGAAACAAAAAACAACCTTAAATTACAAGAGAAACAGCAGGCTACGGTTGTATTTCAACAACTCGTCACTCGAACCAACCTCTACAAATACGGAGTGCTGCTACTACAATAGACCATATTCATATTCTCGGTATTGAACTGGATCAAGCTTGCAATGGAGGCTCATGCGGGGGAATATATTAGAAACTATTTGCATGTGAAAAGATTTCCCCGCAGAAGCCTCGTGTGCAAGCTAGTTCCAGTTCAATACCGAGAACACGAATACGGTCTATTGAGCCTGTGGTCAAATATTCTTTTGTTAAACTGCCTCGTTTGCATGTCTAATGGCTCAAAACTGTAATGACAGTTATTTGATATCAAGATATAGTACAAACTAACGTGTGAAGTTCCAACAAGCGTGGACAGCGACATTGTAACCTGACCCCCCTAACCTGCATCTTGACACGAGCAAAGTTCTAAATAACATAAACAAAAGAAAGGAAACTTAAATTTCAACAGCTCTTTACACAAACTTGGGCCCTCAAGTAAGTTTTATGCAACTAAATTCAACGATTCTGTGTTAAACCTGGGAAAAATACCTTAAGCATTTAAATTAATTAAACTCTTTTTTTTTTTTAATAAATACAGTTTATTTCAAGAACACGGACGCTACAAAATAACATTGGAAGAGACTCAGTGGAAGAAATGTCTGTCAAACCAACTCGTTTCTCGTTGACAGTGACGGATACAAAAGTTCGGATAACTTGATGAAGAAACTTCAAATGTTTAACGCGACATTAGGTTGTTTTTTGCATGAGAGGGCATGCTTTGATTCAATCAGTGATAGTTATTTCCAGTTATAATTTTACTGCAGACTTACATTTCCAATTTCAAAGTTCTGTCTCATCAGAAGATAAAGAGATGCGCTGGCCTGGGCTCGAATACTGCTGATGGCCGAGCTGCAGTGGTTCAGGAGCCTGGAACACAGGTCTGCACAGAGTTCTGTGTCATCTTCAAACAGCAGTTCAGGGAACAGTTGTGATACACCTTGGAATGACATATGCACCAACATTGAGCACTCTGCTATTCAACAGCTGGTCAAGTTTGATGTTCCACACGCTTCAGACAGAGCGGTAGCTGTAACTTTTAACTTTTGCGTTAATCTTAAACTCTATTTTATAAACAGGCCTCCACAAGCTTTGTAACATTTATCCTGTTTAAATAAAGGTCACGATCATCCATCCATTTAATATGTGACTTGTGACACAGTTGAAACAACCTGTTTTGACGTTTGGATCTTTATTAAAGAGATGCCATTATCGCATGTTCTGATTTTTAAGAGCCGGCCGGTATCACCTAACCTGTGAAAATAGGGATTGAAGATAAAGTAGGCACCCACTTACCTGGAACATTGGAGGAAAACAACAATTCATAGGAGAAAACAGAAGTTTATGATAGGAAACTCGTTCTGTTCGAGAGCTCAGATAACAAGCTCTCCAGGTAATGAATAACAACCTCGTCAATGTTAAAAAGATGGGTGTCCAGAGATAATTATGGTATTATGACCCACTAATTAGTTCATAAGTAAATAAGTAAATAAATAAATAAATAAATAAATAAATAAATAAATAAATATGGTGATTTTGTGAATAAATCTGTCAACTATACCATTTCGAACTTACCTTGTACAAAATGGATCTCTGTGTTGTAAACATGTTTTGTAGCACTCTTTCACTTTGGTTGCAGTTTAAACAGTGTAGCAGCACTTGGAGAATTCCACTTAGAACCACACGCAAAGAATCCGATGTTGCCACCGTCTACAGGACACAAGTAAATGAAATAACAATCACTTATTCACTGACACTGAGGTGAATAATTGTTTTAGTACATACCAAACCAGTGGATAACCAGCCCCAATGAACCACTTCAAAGAAACTCTCAAGGGCATTAAGCAGGGTAGTCTCCAGTAAAGGAGTTTTTTCTGAACCCTATATTCATGGATCCATAAACTGAGTCAGGGTATGTGCCTCTATCATTTACTGAAATCTGTGGATGAAATCCTTTACTGTGCACACTAAAAAGTTGTTCATGATGGTGATGGTGCTTTTCTCCTTAAGTTAACAAAAATGTCAAAAAAGGAAAAGTGAACTTTGCTAAATGCACCAGCGAGTGAGAGTGTATACAATATGCGAGCCAGCGAGGCGTGCGAGGCATGCGAGGCAGACGTACGAGGCGTGCGAGGCATAAGCGAGGCATGAACAAAACAAGCGAGGCATGCGAGGCATGAACAACCCCCAACATAAACTGCTAACCGTTAAGCTAACCGGGGAGCTATTTAAGCTAACCTGAGTGCTATTTAGGCTAACCGGAGTGCTTTTTAGGCTAACCGGAGTGTTTTTTAGGCTAACCTGAGTGCCTCGCATGCCTCGCTGGCTCGCAGATTGTGCACGTCGGCGAGTGATCATGAGTCACACACCTGGACCAAGTGCTCCAATGAATCAAGAACAACTGAATTCACTTCAGCTGCAAGGGCACCTTCAACCTGTGCATTCACCTCTGCCTCGAACGAAGTCTACCAAGAAGGTAAAGGAAATACAGACTTAGGTCAGTATTACATTGTTTTATTTAATCTCTCCACGTTCAGTCTAACATGGCGGTTTACTGTTACATGATTCAGCGTGAAGATGAGTGCAAAATATTTATTCTTGTCCATTGTAATTTTATACTAACACATAAAGTCTACCCACAGCTTGCAAGCCCACACAAGCAACCAGCACACAGCTGGGTAGAATATTTATAATTTACATATAAGGTGATTCCATTGAATAGCATAGCGCATTCTTACTGCACATAATTCCCTCCGTCATCGGTGTGCGCTTAGAGCGCACATGATGTGTTTCCTTGATGTGAGGCTCAGCCAATTAATAGATAATAATTTCCTCCTAAATGAGCATGGTGACCTATCTTGTTTTGTCTCATTGTTTTAACTTAGCTATTACCCTCTTTATGTTTAAAGATTTTTACAAAAAATTTACGACAGAAAAATGAGTTATCACCAGAGATACGAGTTTGCCCACCACTTGAGGGCATACATTAAAATACATATAGAGCTTTTTTGTTGCATATGTAGAGTTGTGTAGAATAATCACACATGCACCGTTTATGTCGGAATCAAACCCTACCTGTCTTGTTGTTCAGTTGCCTGTCTCCATTGTGTTTGATCTTTACGCCATCTTAATCTGGATTCTGTTGCTGGTGACTGACCCTTTTCTGTTTTTATCACAGTAAAGGTTGTTTATCAGGTGGAAATACTTTATTTCCGGTATCTATTCTGTTCATCAATACCTTAGTGTTAAATCTTCCAGGGAAAGTAAATGTAAAGAGACAAGGCTACCGACAGGAAATTTGGAAAGGAACTCCTAACAGCACTAAATGCTAACGCCCATAAGACGTACAAGAAGAAGCCTAGTTTGAGGAGTCCACACTACATCATACAAAATTACACTGAAAGACTGCTTTGAGCCAATACCTGTGACGACTGTAATGCCTGTACAGTCCACAGCTCTAGGGCATATTTCTCCTTGGTGACAATATTACTAATCTTTTAATCACATTAACTTTAAATTTTGATGCGGGCAAGCTAACAAAACTCTACTGACACTGCTGGCCAATTTTGAGAGTCTTGTCTTAAAAAAGTGAAGATATACTTCAGATAAGATTGAGAATTTTACAGACTTTTGTGTGTGCTGTTCTCTGACAAGTTTATGAATTGACGGAACTACGTCTTCGCTATTTTATTGACATGAATCTTGGATGATTTCTCACAGTGTCATCGGCTTTTTGTTACCTGGCCTACACAAAACTGATAAATTATTCTGATAAAGGTCTATTGGATGGTGAGAAGAGGAATCAAGAGTTTAGTTCCATGATGTTACATTACCTGGCATGAGTCTGCTGTGATGCTGCATCATTTCCTTTGCAGCTCCCTTGTTTCCAAGCATCATCTCCTCCAGCTTGGCTTTCATCTCTTGTTGTGCTTTTGGCCTTGGTGCAGTTGGATACTGTGACGACTTTTGAATCTTGCCGCCATACTCAAACAGAGTAACACACAGCCGAAGAACATCCAGTAACAAGCCCAATCTAGATAAAATAGATAGCTTTAGACTTAGTGAAACAGGATTTTGCTGTACCAGTTTTCAATGTTGCTTTGTCGAAAATGTTTTATCAAAGCCACAGCAACGCGTTTACTCTTCATGGGGTTTAGAAAAAACTACCGGCTAAGTGTGGGGCACATTACTACTCTACATTTGTGTTATGGCTTGTTATGGCATTTGTTTTAGGTTAAGACCATTTAAATATGTTTTCTGTGAATTAATTTGCAGATTTAATTTAACAATATGTTACACAGTCAACTCCCTTTATTTCGGACACCCAAGGGACCGCGAGTTAGTGTCCTTAATAGCGAGAGTCCATAATAGCGGGAATTGATTCCAGTCAAACGTCTGTAATCTATTTTTGCAAGGGATTTAGCTACTGTCTGCATTATCGGGGGGTCCGTAATAGGGAGGTGTCTGCAAGGCGATAGTTGACTGTGATAAGTAAACGAAGAAAACATAAAAGGCATCAAATATCACCTTAAGGTTAAGGTGAAATTCAGTTTAGTAATGTTATTCTAATCACACTTTGAACACCCAACCTACAGACATGCTGAGCACCTCACCACAGAATAAATAACTGTCTCAAGATGAATTGCAAAGGAAAAGGATTGAATAAAGGAGGTTAGACTACACCAGGAGTGAAATAATGCCGAGAGACTTGGAAAAAAACCCAAAAATTACTGGGAGCTACCAAGCAAGTTAATGTGCTAAGGAAATAATCAAAAGTAAGAAACAGGCCTTGGGATGCCTTAAGCTGACTCAGCCCTCAGTTAAACAGACCTTGAGGATGGCTGGTCTGCCCACCAATCCTTCAACACTTCACTGTCCACATTCTTCAGCACCCATAACAGGCACACCAGAAGGTTCCTTGTTGTCTCCAGATTTAACTGCTGTGGTTTACTCTTCTGGGGATATGCAAAAGAGAAAAGCTGTTTAACGCTTTTTTTCTCTCCACTGTTGCAGAAACTGCTCTTAACATCGCACTGTCTGCATGCTTCCTGAGCAGCAAGCAGGCTACAAACCAAATGTTAGCTTACACACATCCACGACATACGGACACATCGTTTATACAGATTTTCTTTTAAATTACCTCGCTAAATACAAACAACAGACACTTTTCAGTTCTTGTCTAGACGTAGAAAATCACATACAATGGTATCCTTATTACTAATTTCAGGCACTGAAATTTGTGCAATGCGCCCTGGCAATTAGCTACACAATATATTAGTAGTGTACCTGAAAGGAGTTGAGGGGATTTTGTCAGGTCGCTATTTATTATTGATTTGAAGGGATTATACGTAGTACGGTAGGGAACTTACCTAAGGCGCCTACATTGAGTAAAAAATGAGAACCTACTCTATAGCGACATCCCGTTAATATTTATTTAACAATTTATGTGGTTCCTATGGGGTATAACAACGGCGTAAAGCCAAAAACAACATTAACACTCTGACCAGTCTCAGCAGACACAAACAACACAAGGAAACAATCAGATCTCGAAGCAAATACATGCACACGGCACCAAACACAGGAAAACGTGTGCGAGTAAATCACGAGTGGTTTGGTTTGACTTCTCATTGGTTGAGAAAGTGGCGCGATTTTTAAAGGGACACAGTCACCTTTGTGACCGCGCTGACCTGGACGCTAGTTTTTGTCAATTTTGAAAAGCGTCCACCTCAACCCGAAATCAAAAGTACGCGTCGGCATCTAGAAATCCGCTTCAATCTTCCCAGTGTTTTGTTGGATTTTCAATCTTTTACTGGAAACCTGTTTCTGAGTATGCTTTTGCTCATCCTATGATATTATTTTATCATATTTGGTTAAAAACAGTATGGATCGCGTCTCCAACGGAACATGAAAAGAAGAGGTGGGAAACGTGAAGGCGCCGGGCCGAAGAAATCGCCTGCGTTGACTAAAATAACGAGAGAAATCAATCAAAAACATTGGAGAACAAATCAACATTATATATATTTGGAAAATTACATTTTCTCAACCTGGCGAAAGGTTCGTGCGGTGGGAATCTTCGTAAACGATTCGAACTACGCGTCATGGCTGCTTGGTTTGGAGCTCAGACGAAGACAAGCTTCGGTACACGGTCGATTATCTCCTCGACAAGGAAAACCTCCATTAGGACCTTGTTTTCTACGGGTCGAGCAAGCGTTCTTGTAACGAAATGGGTTTGGTTCCTAAATTTAGATAACGGAGAAGTTGTAGAAACGAAATTATAAAAGTAAAATATATGATTGAAAGCAGAAATAAAGCTTACCGGTAGTTTCGCTACAAAGTCGTTTCGCTACACTGCAGCTCAGTCGATTCGCTACGTTTTAAAATTGACATATTCTCTTATATTTGAACTCAATTTGCTTCTCATGCAAACACTGTGAAACGCAGAAACAGCTAAGATAATTTTTCACACGACCGGATACCGAAATAAACGATTTAATGATTCTTCGACTTCAGAGGTTTTCGTTGACGTTTGACTTTCCCTGGACAAGTCCATCAGAAAATTCTCCATGGTATCAAGAAAATGAGTGTTCTAAAATGACATTAGGTCTATAATCACTATATATATAATAATTTTTGACTGGCAAATACTTCGACTCGACAAGGTTTGTTTACATTTTTCAAAGGATGCGCTTCTCAGCGCGAGACTTGTGATAAAGTGTGATATGCAAATCAGCTAAGAAATAGTATCTAATGCGCATGTGCACCAGGTGACTGTGTCCCTTTAAACCAATCACAGAATGAACCAAAGCGAAACCAAAATAAACGCAAAATAACTTTTCACAACCAGTTTCAAGAAAACTACTCTAGAAGACAAGTGATCAAGTAGTATTAAGCTACA
Organism: Pavona decussata; assembly: GCF_977016875.1. NCBI lineage: Eukaryota > Metazoa > Cnidaria > Anthozoa > Scleractinia > Agariciidae > Pavona > Pavona decussata. The sequence continues at coordinate 84,969 of NW_028145648.1, forward strand.
GACCTGTGAAGCCATGTCACCCTTGCTCTCCTCGGTCGCCATGACACCTGTTATGCTGGAGGTAGCTATGGCCATTGCCACATCTGGAGTGATGCTGGAGTTTTCCTCGCTGCCATAACCATGCAGCTGCTGTAACGCTCCAACAACTAAACCAATTATGGGCAGATAAAGTGCAGCCACAGCAGAGCGACACAACAAATCACCATAACGAGTGTCTGAGTCGTGACAGGCAATAAGGTCTCTTGTGGTGTTTGTGGCTTGGTTTATCAAGGTCATGTCCCTAAAATAAAAACAAAAAAATTGTTATGCACTGTATTACCCCCTTGTCAAATGCCATTCCCTTTATTCTAAAACTTGGAAACAGTGCATAAATTTTTTTTTGAATATTTGAGGTTTATGTTCCTGAATGTTCTGCACTCTATGTAGTCACACTCTATGTGTGACCACTCACATCAATTCTAATGAGGTTAAAAGGGTATTACTTAAGAATAAGCTGATTCCTTTTGTTTTTTAATTAATTAAATAAAAACGTATAGATTTTTTTTCTCATTGTCTGAATTTTCAAAATTACAGTCAAACATCTCATAAGCGACCACCCAAAACACCAAAATGTAGTGGTCGCTTACGAGAGTTGAACCAGAGGAGGCCTCTTACAAGAACAGGTCTCACACATCTACTAATTCCAAGATAATTCATTGCATACATATTCCTTGTCTGACAATACCACAAGTGCTAGACCGTCACAACAGTTCCTCGTAAACACTGAGTGGCATAGTACATACATTCAACATGAAGATCAGACAATGTGTCAAGTGGTCGCTTACAAGAGGATAAAAACAATGAATAATTATAATGCTGTCACTTCAAAAAGTGGTCATGGTTGCGGTCGAGTATGGTCGCTTAACCCTGCTTACGAGAGGTTCTAATTATAGGCTTTTGACTGGGAAAAATTGGGTGTTTTGGATAGGTAGTCCCTTACGAGAGGTGGACGCGCATGGAGGTTCGACTGTAGGAACAAAAAGGTTTAAAAAACAACAATAACAATACCGTTGAAAGCTATACACACTGCATCTTTTCCCACACATTTCACCAGCTACAGTACACGATCATAAATCCTTCAACTAATCTCGGAGATGGTCTATTAACTCTTGGACAACAAAGAAGTACCCGACACCACCCCCAGCAAATGTAAATGCCCACTTTACTTGTAAAGTACAGTTAACTACAAAGAGCTTAACTGTGTTGCTTATCACTATGGTGTGACCGCAGAGTTACCATTTTGTTGTCATAGTGCGTTACGGACATTCCAAGGAACTTGTTATCGGAACAATGGACGTTGTTAGCTACATTAACTTGCTATTTATATCAGCACTCATACCCATGTCATTGTTCCTAGATCGTTTAGGTTTGCTTGCATGTGCGTATCCGAATATTATCAGTTTAGCCATCTGTTGCGTATCAGGTCTCAAAGAACAGCGCTTTCGTGCATCTCACAGTTTCCGCATTGGGGCTGCCACTACCGCTGCAGAGGCCGGCTTGCCCCCCTGGCTTATCCAAACACTTGGCCGATGGTCCAGCAACTGCTACACCCAGTATATCAAGACACCGGCTTCAATACTCCAGTCAGTCCCTGCCCAACTAGCTGCTACCCATAATACTCCACTGCAATCCTGGGATCCAAGCACAGGACAATGTAGACCTCTTTAATGTTGCAAATGTTATTATTTTCCTGGCAGTATTTGGGGCTATATTTGGGTGCACACCTTCCACTTAGCTATCGCCCGTGGCAGGCTGGGTGGGTCCCTTATCCCACCTTATTATTAGCTACCTACAAGTACTGGGTCGGGGGGTTTCATTCTCTGGGTGAGTTTGCTACCACCCCTAATCATTCACTGGGCGTCTGCTACCGCCCAAGGGTTTCTGTCCCCATTCATTATCTCTGGGTGTGTCTGCCAACCGCCCAAGTTCATGCATTGGGGTTTGTGTCCGCTAACCGCCCCACTTAGTGGTTGTGCTTTGGGGTTTGTGTCCGCTAACCGCCCCATTTATTTTACAGGGTGTGTTCGCTAGCCACCCATTTACACCTTCCTGGGTGTGTCGCTACACCCACGCTTGTTGCTATCCTAGGGAGCACCCAGTGTCCATAGTCCCATTTACTGCCAGACCTGTCTAGTTGTTATTTGAGTACTCTAGAGCGAAGCTGTTGTTAATTAGAGGGAAAAAACAAGACACAATTTTCTGAAGTTGCTTAAGTAAGGGAGCGGGGACATGGGCTTCGTACATGCTAAAAAACTTGGCAAAAGAAACACTCTACTAGCAAGGTGGGGGTGGGGGGGGGGGTAGGGGTAGTCAGGAGACAAAGGGATGGGAAGTGTATGGGAAGCACTCCCAAGATGGGAGAAATGGAAAAACATTTTGCAATAGTGTTTAATATTTAAATGTGGTGCAGGCAGGCAATGAAGAGGAAAGGAAAACAGGATGATTGGATGCACTGTCCACCTCCCCCTCCCCCTGTAAACAAAAAGTCTTTTTTTTCCAATTTTTTAATTTTTAATAATTTTTTTTAATACCTGTATTTAAGCTATAGCTTATGACTAAAAATAATGACGGTCGCAAACAATTTAGGTTTGGCACCTCGCATAAAAAATTTCACAGCTGTGCCTGTTCCCTTAATAAATCCAGCCAAACCTTTAATGTTTGCGACCATCAAATTTTTAGTCATAAAGTATGGCTTAAATACAGGTGTTTAGTGTTTGAATGTAAAACTCCCTGTAGAAGTCTATGTTAGTTAGACAGAACGTGCAGAAGAATAAAACAAGTTTTACAGCTTCAGTTCGCAAAGTGCTGCTCACTAGTTTAGTTTCTAAAAATTTAAAAAATTTAAAAAATTTAAAAAACAAAAAAGTGTCATTTATATAACTGCAGGTGACAGCTACAAAGTCACTGTTCAAAAGATATCAATACCAGACCAAGACAATGGCTAACAGTTTTTATTATAATGGTTTTTTTTCCAAGCGAATGCAATTGCTCACCAAATTCAGTGTACATGGAAACTTTATAACTCTAAACTAGAGTGTAAACACCACAAAAAGCATTGAATTGAAGAAAGAAAATTGCCGTGCAATAAGTCTTCATCCACCAGAAAGTTGTGTAATAATAATAATAACAATAATAATAATAATAATTATAATAATTTTAATACAACTGGATGTTTTTGCTCGTTAGTTTTTTTTTTGGGAACCCAAGAAACTGATATGTGAAAGTACCCAAGTCATTTTGCATAACTTTCTGCTACTTATTAAAGGGGAAGTATCATGAAAATTTGATGCAATTTCAAAACCCAAAAATGCTTGTCTGACAACAGAAACAAAACATAATTGTCTAGTTTTGTTATATATTATCACCCCAGTGCAATAGAACTGCCGATGAGTGCCCCTGGCCAGAGACAGAGTACGTCGGAATGGATTGAAACTTGAAAAATGTTAGGCTAATGTTTATCAAGTTTTCGTATTTTTGTTTCCAAAATGCGCTAGAACACAGTACGAGTTGTTCCTGTCAAGAATTGAGTTGATTTCTCTCATCTCGTTGTTCTAGAATTATTTTGTAGCAAAGTGAAGGTCTTATTTCACCATTTTTAACAAAAGAGGTCAAAAATCCCATGATACTTCCCTTTTAACATCTTTTTAATTTTGTACCTTTCTACTACTGTTACTGCTATGGCCAAGACCAGGGACAGCAAGCGAGCTTGACCGTGCTTTTGCCATGCTGCTTCTATTGCCAGGCGTGTTCAAACCCTCACATATCATCGGCTCGTCATCACCATCAACCCATTTTCCAGATCCATGTGACTCTTGCTGTTGATCAGTCAATGGTGCATTGAGTTGGGGATTACTGCTTGAGAGCTTCTGCCAAATTTTACCCTGCAGGCCTATTGGGATACTTGCTGAACGTCCTGGCTCTCCTAAAAAAGGTAGATTAAAAAAGTAAATCTCTATCCCTGAGAGTTTGGAGGCAAAATAATCTTTGGACTACAGTGACTTAGGGGCTATTCACATGATTCCGGAATGAAACTCATTCCGGAACGAGTTTCGTTCCAGAATGAAGTTCGTGCCGCATTCACATGTGCAAATCGACCGACTCTGGCTCACATGGTTTAAGTTCCCGCGCATCAGTAAACAAGATGGCGCGAGTTTGCACGAAACATTGTTGTGCATATTAATGGCAATAGCTTTTGCCAAAGTCTTCAGGTCACTGTTCAGCTAAAGCACTTCGAAGGTGCTCGAACAGCACTACTTTATCCGAGTCCCATTCCACTTCTTCTCCCAACTTTTGCCTTTTATAGCTAATGAAAACGTCCAGCAATTTTCTGTTTTCGTTGCGTCCCATTTCCATCTGCAAACCGAATCTTTCTTCACTTTCATATCCGCCATCTTGAAAAAGATACGCATGCGCTACTCACCCCAGGCGATTTTTCATCTCGGAACGAAGTTCGTTCTCACTTTACATGATACCAGAATGAAATGTCATACCAGAACGAAAATTTCATTCGGATTGAAAACCGGAATGAACTCATTCCGGAATGACTTGTGCGAGGGCACAATTTCGTCTCGGCATTATGTAAATAGATGCAGAGAAATATATGGAGATGGAATGAACTCATTCCGGAATCATGTGAATAGCCCCTTACTCTAACTAGGACGCTTAAGGTTACCCCACACCTTCAGAGGTGTCTCGCGTTTAAGCGATGTAGTGCGTCCAGTTTAAACTGTAGATACCTAAACCCCCATATCAAATTAAAGCTTATAGAGCTGGCTATCAAACTAAACCAAGAATTTTGAAATAAAATGCATTGTCGAATTTTTCACAACCTCTAAACGGGAGCATCCGAATCACCTTTTTAAAGCTACAAGTCAAAGCCAATTTTGATTTTCGCTAATTTAATTTTCTCCTGAGTTTCCCAACCCAAAGCGCTAAAAAACGTGTCTGTGTTTTCCCATATTCAATCGCAATGAAACGTTATGGAGCATTTTCGAAATAGGATGGAAAAAACGTGGAGTGATCTTACAAAAATCGCTCTCGGAGAAAAAATATTTCGAAAGAAAAAATTCGCAGACATGATTTTGTTGTTTATATGTTAAACTAGCTACTGTCCAAATTTGAAGGCAAACGAACAAATTCCTTTTGAGCTCTGGCTCCTCCAAGTGAACAAATTGATTCAAGAAAACAGCGCTAAAACTTCAGCAATTCATTTTATTTCAAAATTCTTGGTTTAGTTTGATAGCCAGCTACATTGCTTGGACGCAAGACACCTCTGAAGACACCTCTAAAGGTATAGGGTAACCTTAATATAAGAAAATGAGCTCTGTTAATTGTTCTACCGTGTGGCATGAAATTTTGGGGGGAGTATAATTTTGTGGATTACAGATTTTTTGTGTTTCCCGGAAACAAATTTTCGCGAATTTGGATTTCAGACTATAATGCTGGGAAAAATTGAAGACTCTATTACAACTGTAAAGAATACAGGTCGTCATCGTTATATTGTTTGCAACCAATTTAATTGAAAGTAATGTAAATAAAAGGAGTACATTTTCGATGGCTTTTTTTTTTGGCGGGAGTTTATTTACACGGGATCTAATTTTCACGGATCATGGAAAATCCACAAAAATTTCAAACTACAGGATAAGTATTAGTCATTCATCTGCCTTGATTAGTCTTTGCTACTTGCAGATAACTGACTATAAGATCTTGTTGTTACATGCAATAAGGTGTTATTGTTGTTAATGTTATATCTTTACACTGTGGGTGAAATAATTAATGAGAGGCCTATGCAGTTATACAGTATATCCAGGCTTGAATGGGATTCGAACACATGACCTCTGCAATGCCGGTGCAGTGCTCTACCAACTGAGCTATCAAGCCAAATGGGAGCTGGTCATTCTTTGAGTTCATAATATAACCGTCAAGGAGGCAGGGAAATAAGTAAAATGTAGAAAAAATATATGAATTCTATGCAAGGTTGAAAAGTGCATAAGGCAGCTTAAAACTATTGAAACAAATCTAACCTGTAAAATGTTCAGGTGATGCTGTTGGTGAGTGATTATAAGGTGCAGCAAACACATAAGTGATGTAGGATGCCAGTAGCTGGTTACGGCCATGTTCATCCTCGCTATTCTTGAGCATCTGATGAAGCCGGCGAACAATCTGTGTCAGTGACTCAAACGCTGCTTGGCCAATGTTCACTGTTAAAACAAGCACACTCTGTCACCTATTAAACATTCACTTATTTCTACCAAACTACCAATTTTCAGTGAGGAAAAATTGGAAAGTGAACAGCACCACTAGAAAGCTATGATGAATAGCTTTAATTTGAATAGCTTTTATCAGAAAGATTACAACCTAGAATTTCCTTTACTGACTCCTACGATACAACCCCCTTGTACAGTGGTCATAAAAGGCAACAACACTGTGTAGTACTGATCAGTAGCTTTCATGTGTGTGAATGGTTGGCTAACATCTGTTGGACAAAGGGATTAAAACAAAGGGATGCTGAAGACAGGGTGGGGGGGGGGGGTACTAAAGTGTATTAGTGATGGGGAGGTGCAAATGAAGTCAAGTTGTTACGTACAAAAAATTCACTTTAGGGCTTAAACTGGACCTTCAAAAAGTCCCAATGGTTTAGAATATAACCAGTTCATTATTTTCTACAGAAAATCCCTCAAAATGTCCCAGTCCTAATCCCTCCACCCAATAAAAAGTCCAACAGAACTTGTCTACCCTCAAAAAAGTCTACCATCACTAATTTCAAACCTGTTTAAGGTCTTTGCACCACCCTGTCACTAATACACCTGAGTAGAAAACTTCATCAAGTGGGTACATCCTTATTCAACAGATAAATGGATGGCTTGGGGGACACTGTCTGCTGAGTAGGGATGTAATCTCCATTTAAGTTGTCCTCTCTTCAAACAACAAAGCTCCAACCAAAAGACAATGGGAAATTTGCAAGATCAAAGAACTCCTTGAAATCTTATTTCAACTGGAATATCCAAATGCAAAAATAATTGATGTGTGTTCCATCTCTTGCTATCACCAGCCATGGCCATGTACCAATCAGTCAGTGTAAAATGCAGACTGTAGGCTAAAACTATATTGGTTACTGGTAGTTAGAGATGTATTGGATCTAACCTAGGCCTAATACCATTATATAGGCTTGTGCTGGGCCTAACAAGGTCTAAATCTAGTCCACTGCTTGTGAGCCTCAGTTGGACTATTTGAACCAAGCAGCCAACCACCCTGTTTGGACCTGTTTGCCGGCAAATAAAAAGTGACTCACAGCTTTCTCAAGGACTTGGCTGTTGACAAGACACCCAACCACCCGGTGTATGTGTATGGAATATAACAAGAAACAACGAAACACATAACTTGGGGTTTATACCTACAGTTCCTGATATAATAGGTGGCCTGACTAGAAGCAAGATAAGCTTGTCCAAAACAAGGTACGGAAACCTCACAAGAGGCTCCTCCCATGCCTTGGACAGGTCAACAATGCTTTTTCTCAATGCAGTCTCCAGATTTCCTTCAGTGCTACGGCTTGGTGATGATGTAATCCACCCCTCAATTTGATGGCAAGTCTTCAGAAATTTGTGAATATGTAGCTCCTGAAAGCAAGAAATAAAGGTTTATCTAGCTAATGTATTTTCTAGTAATGTAAGTTTTCTCTGCGGTTGGTTTTTAGCACTTGTTTATTTCTTAGCAGATGAATGCTGGATTATTTTATTCAATTGTGTGTTTCAAAGACATCTTGGATTTGTCAATGTTTTATTGTTTGTTTCTGTACATGCCCTAAGTTCATCTGTTTTCGTAATCCATGGAAGACTAAATATCAATTTTCCCTGTTAGCAGAGGTCTCTCACAGGGAGAAGGAAGAGAGACCTCTGCCGGCCCCCGACGTGTTCTCTCACGTAGCCACCGACCAGATTTTTGGTCGAAACTGACCCGTTTTCAAAATCGGTTTCCGTTAATGTGCAATGTGCATGCTCTGTTCAGATTGTACGCTGGAAATCTCTGAGTCCACAGTTGTTATAGCTTCTGCTAGTTTACAAGTTTCGCACTTAAATTATTACACGTTTGCCATCTTCAAAATCCTTACTTCGCTTGATTAACGCGATTCTACTTTGCAAAAGCATTCCTTACAGAGCCGTGAAGATTCCTTTTAAAAGTCAGGAGTGATATCCAAAATACCGCAAACCTTAGCTTTCCAATCTCCTGTAGTTGGCCTGAGGTAGTCAATCGATAAAATCGATAATTGATAGCATTCGATAACAATCGATAAAATTCGATTGATTTTTTCGAAATTCGATAAAAATCGATAAAAGATTTCGTTGTGAGTAATCGATAATTATCGATTTTTGAATCAAGGCTATCGATTTTATCGATAAATATCGAATTTATAGAAACTGAATTATCGTTCCAATTTTCGAAACGGAACCACCGAAAGATATTAAAGAACTCGCAGAGACACTGATAACAACTTTCCTGATCGTTAAACGATAAGAATTGCTTCATCTTTTCTACAAACGTTTAGTATTACTCAGGGTGCGTTGTATTTGATCCCTGGTTGATCCACTGTTTTATTTATTTGCCAATGTAACACAATCGCACGCTCGTTGCTCTTTCACCCAGTCTTTAAAGGGACAGATTTTCGTGATTTTTTGAGTAAAGATATAAACAAATCATCTAGAGGCCCTCGGGCTCGTAATCTTGATGTTAAATAAAAAGCAATAGCTGGTGAAAGAGACTAAAAACCAACGATAATAATATTTAGTTTATTTTATCAAATATCATTGATGATAATTTTATCGATAACTCTACTTTTGAATTATAAGGATTATAAATATGCAATAGCTACGGGAATAGCCTTCTACACAGGCGGATATGATCTGATTGCGTGATAGCCTCCTACGCAGACGTTCGCAGGGCCCATCACGCGTCTTTCCCGCACGTGGGGGAGAAATGCGTGACAAGCCCTAAGAACATCTGCGTAGGAGGCTAATCACGAGACAAGCTCTAGGAAGCTAGTCATGCAAATACTTTTCAATCATTCCTTTCATTGATCAGTTCTTGTTCCCTATATTTCATAGGTTAAAACGTGGTTTCAAAACCAACGGAACAAAGGCAAAAGAGACAATTAAGACGACAACCTAGAAGAACCGAAGAAGAAGCCGGAAATAGAAAAATAATTTACGTTAACAATAAAATCAGGAAGAAAATCATAATGCAGTCTCTTTAGTCTCTTGTAAAGTGCTTGACAACAAACCATTTCATTGCCCCTTTTGAAATCTACATTTAAGAGTCACAATCAAACGCTCCCTCAACGGAAACAGGATAATTTTTATCGATTCAATAAAGATCGATGAATCCGATAAAATCGATAAAATTAACAATTCGTCGGCGTGTGAGTATCGAATTTTATCGATTGACCGATAAAATCGATATCGTTTAAGTTCAATTTATCGATAGATATCGATTTATCGAATGATTTTCCGATATCAATTTTTATCGATTGACTACTCCGGGAGTTAGCGATCGCCAGGTGCTCTGGCCGCTTAACTTGAAATTTACTCCGCACAAAAGGCAGTTTCCATCTTTGCCTACAGCTGCTGGTTTTACTGGTGTCCATGGACAATTATGTTCTTTGAATTTGGGATGTTGTTGAGGGATCCGTGGCAGTTCCACCTACAGCTAACAGTAATTTCGCACATCGCCCTACCGCGGCTGCTGTTTTGCGTGCAAACCGGTTTGCGAAGCTCGTGTTACATGCGGCTAAAATGTCACTCGTTGCCAGGAAACACTAGCGCATGCGCGACAAGAGATTTGTCAGGGGCCGGCAGAGGTCTCTCTCCCTTCACGCCGTCAGAGACCTCTGCTAGCAGGGAAATATCAACTCCTCATCTCCTAAGAATAAGTTCTCCCAAAAAATAAGCCTTTGAAATCTTAGCCGAAGCAAGCAACTCCAACGCTCCAAGGGCTTGTATGAGTATAGCAGTATAGCTTTTTTAACCTGGTTTAGGTCCTTAACTTAGCACGTCAAAGTAACTAACGTTAACATGAAACCTGACCCAAATTAAAATCAGGGCTGTCATATCACACTTTAAAGAAGCTGGCTCCACAAGGACATTGTGCCTTTGGATTGTTATTCACTATGTAACACTTGGTATGTATCTTTACTAGTGAAATAAAGATTATTATTACTATTATCATTATTATTATTATTATTATTATTATTATTATTATTAGCCATTCATAAGTAGAAGTAAGTCTTGATTCTAAGTCTTTCAGTCATTTTGACACCCTATAGGCCAGTAAAAATCCAGTTATCTTTGTGTTGATTGTATTTCAGATAAGAGTGGGTGACAAATTGAATGGTAAACTTAAGAAGATTTGGAGAGGTCCATGTCTATTGACCCCTTAAAATGATTCATTGACTCATTCATTGACTTCCTGACTTTGAAAGTTATTTGGAACACAGACTTCAGTGTGGTTGCGGGCTGTGATAGCCGGACCCTCATTGATAATGACAGGTGTGGTGATTTTGTAATCTTTGGGGTCTTTTGGTGTTTGTTAAAAGGACTGTAGTTATGTTGAGGGATGCACAATTTTCAAACTGGCACTTATTGTTTTTCAAGAGGCAAGTCTTGGGACTCAATGACAGCAATAACAATAATTTTATTATTATTTGTAACAAAATCACTGTGACAGCCCTGTTTGAAGTGTACAATTCCCTCCAATAATTAATCCCTCCCCTCAAAAATGAGCATCTGAAAACATACTTTGAAAAAAACATCAGAATTACAGGTGGTACATGTAATAGAAACAAAATGTTTACCTGTGTATAAATGGAAGACACTGCCCTAACAGCAACATGGAAAACTCCTTTGTGGCCCTCCACCCATTTCATACCAGGAAGTGGAACCTTTAAAGAACAAAATAATGATACCATGTCTACACAGATGAAACCACAGGGTGGACTCAAACATTGCAGTAATTAAGACTGCTGTTCTCTATCTCTATTCACATTTAGATTTGGCGACTTGATAAGTAGAAGGAACCTGTACGAAAATTTACAGCTAGACATGGCACAATCTGGCCGTATCCTAACCCATAGTAATTTTGGGGCTGAATTGAACAAGACAAAGTGTCAGACACCAGATTTGTCTCAGTACAGCCATAGACCAAGATATTAAATTTGCAAGTATTAAGGATTTAATATTTGGAGTTCAATACACACAGAGTTAAGCTTTCTTATGACTAGATGGTGATTTTTTTTTAAATATGGGTAATTTTTTTCCAAGATTTGAGTTGTTCTGTGAGTGTAGTTTTCTGCTAGTGTTTCCGGTGAAACATTATTATAGTATCAAGATACAATCAGACAGAGTGAGTCAGTTACCTCTGGGGAAAGCATACTATAACTTGGGGGTGGCTTCTCCAATGAAACAGGAAGATGAAATTCACCCAATGACAATCGGCCATCCTTCACAGCAGGGATCCACTGTAAAAAGGTTAAGAGCAGAATTTCATCACATGCTAAATATAACTCATGGTAACTTCATTACATAAAAGCAAAATTAAGGTTAGTAAAGTAAACACAAAGACGGAATGTTCCATGCATAAAAATCAAGGTAGGTCATGACACAAACTCTTGAGATAAAAATAAGATCAATGATTCTTGGAGGTTTATAATTCATGGAATCCAACAGGGTTTATTCAAGAGCGTAGCTTTGCGGGATTTACGCAATTTGAAAAAAAAAAAATGCAAAAATTTTATGTTGGCGTGTCAAATGGGGTGTACAAAATTGTGCCCAAGGATAAGCATCGAACTTATTTCTAAATAAAGTATTCAAAAACACCACTGACAATACAATTGACATGACCACTGCCTCTTAATGTCTCTATTGCCTTTCTTTTCTTTCTTTGTTTATATGTTCGTATTCTGCACTTTCTTGAATTGCTTCTGAGTAATTCTTTTTCCATAATTATACATGTAGTCACTATTCCCATACAAATTCATCTTAAACACCCAAACTTACCAGGGTGTCATATTATTTAAAATGCATTATCAAAAATTGTGTGGGTCCAGAAAATATCCATACCCCCACCACAGAGGGAATTTCACACAGGTCCCCCCCCCCCCCACTCCCCATGATTTTCCATTTTTCTAGGTAGTTTTCTAAGCAACACCCCCCTACCCCCCTCCCCAACCCTTTTGGAAATTTATCAAATATAAATACACCCCTCCTCCCTCTGGAAGATTTTCATTTGACAAAACAGCCCAAAACTTAATCCATTTTCTGGAAACATAACTTTTAGAGTTGGAAACCTTGAAAATCTGCGTTATTGAAGAACCATTCAATTTAACTGGCAGAGTTTGTTTAATTAATACTCTTACATACTCTTGATACTGCATCAGAATTGTTGTGTTTGATATTTGCTCATGTTCACAGACATCAAACATTATTATGCCAATTTTTTAGAGACCAAACTGATTGTCGCTTTAGCTCTACTGATCGATGATTCTCAAGGTAATCACTCAATTTAGTTATTTTAGTCAATAGTTTTCACTTTGAATTGGAATACCTCAAGCAAAATAAGCGTCTTCAAGTGCCTTCTTTCGTTTTTATCTATTTACAAGTATTGATATTAGTTTATTGGTGTTGGGCACTATTATGTATTACCATCATTAAATAAAGACTACTACTAAGTATACTACTACTACTGCTACTATAAAGATCTACAAAGTTGTTTATAAATGTTACATTTAACAAATCGATGGTAGTTTTCTATGGTCTATACTCTTATAGACTATAAAATGACGTCAAAAAATGTTCAAAGCTCAAGTGGAACCACGAGCTGCAGGCGAGTGGTTTCACTGCGAAGTTTTGGACATTTTATGGCGTCATTTTATGGTCTATAAGAGTATAGACCATGAAAAACTGCCGTCGATTTGTTTCTTAAAATAACATGGAAAAAATACCAGCGGAATTGGCTATTTTTTTTCGTTGAGAAAGCGCGCGCGTTACATCTGACGTCATTTTTATTGTCTGTACTCTTATAGACAATGGCTACGAGCCAATCAGCGACGGGAATTTGGACAATTATGGTGAAATACCATTTAATAAGACATTGATTTCTTACTGAATAGACTGTACAAAGAAGTTCAAATATCTTTTTGGGGAGCCCCCTTTCTTGGGCCCCATTTCTTGAAAAGGGGCCCTCTTAAATTACAGAAGAGGGCCAACTGGGCCCTCACTGGCCAATCTCTACAGATGTAGAATGAACCCTTATCCAACCAAACATACCGTGTATCCAATAGGTGTTTCAATAGGTACTTTCTCATCAGGTTTCTTGCCTGTTGAACAGCTGATGTGATACAATGTGAAAAGCAGATGGTGCTCAGCTGTCAAGTTAACTGGTAGCTTCATCTTCACTTCTTCATAAAAGTCTGGAGCCCTAAAATCAAAGACAGCAACTCACTTAAATGATTGTTAAAAAATCAATACCTTATTTTTCTGAAAACCACTTAAAGGTATAAGGCATTTTGTTTGGACCACAAATGGAGCAGAAAAATAGATTAATATCATTGTCCACCAACAGGAACATTTTTATTAAATTATATCCCTCCTTGAATACTGTCAGGATCAAAAGTCCACAAATTAACCCAAAACAAAAATCCTTGATGATACATAAATCACACAAACTTGAAAAATTTAATAATAACAAGTAAAGCACAAATAAAATAATCGAAACATGCCATACTTATTGTGGTAAGTCACTGCAGACCAGACTTCTGACTGCAATGCAGCCATACTTGATTTGCCAAACAAACACTGAAAACAAACACAACAAAGCCTGTCTCACAAGGTTTAAATTACTCTTTCAATATACTAAAAGGAGCACCCTTATTCCACATTAATTTTTACCACAAGGTCTCGGTAGCGGGAGACAAGAAATGATTCCCAGACTGATAAAAAGCACAATGCTTAGCTGAGTTTTAAAGTTTTAAGTTTAAAATGAGACATGTTTTGGCTTGAAAATAAGCCATCTTCAGTTAAATTACCTTTACATGTATATAGCGATTCATGTAGCTTTGTAATTTTACTGAAGATGGCTTAAACTCAAAAAGCAAACTGTGCTTTTTATTAGAATCATTTATTCCACATTATTTTGATTCACGTCAGAGAACTAATCAAAGCCATGGCATTAGATGTGAAGTTGAAGGTCCTCAGAAAAGATGCTGGTTGAGAATATAAAAGCAGTTCACTGATTGGACTGTTTTAAAGCCTTGTTGCTCCACAGTTTTCTGTCATTCGCAATACGCTAAACAACCCATTACACCACAAGAGCCAGTTAACAATGCACTGCTGCTGAATCCATCATGGAAGACCATGCCAACATGGATTGTTAAATGAACTTTCAACTTGAAGCTTGAGCTAGTTTTTCAAAAACTGTTTTGTTTTTATTTGCTATTTGTTATTTGTTATTCACTTTAATAATTTTTTCGGACTAGTAAATTTAACTTTCGGACAACCAGAATCTGAACGTTACTCGTCCAATGGACAAGTGGAATAAAAAAAAGTTTTTTGCCCTGTTATAGTAGATAATGTAACTTAACTATTTGGGTTGGCCACAATGTTATCATAAATAAATTTTTAAACCATTGTTTGCTAAACTCTGTCTGAAGTTTGTTTAAATAATTGGCTGAAAGTTATCTTTTTATACTCTGACAAAAGTGTAATTTATAATTTGGCATTCCCTTGAATTTGCCACACTGATAAGAGGCTTGTACTCTCATCATTCTTCCATTTCTACTCCCCTGAGAAGCTTTTAATTCCTAATTTCACTACAAGATATCCCTCAGTGCAACACAGCCAATTTTTACTTTCTCATTCAAAGATGGACCCTGACATTGTTCAACTCTTACCTCAAGAGGAGCCATTTCTTCTCCAGCCAGAAACTGTACCTTCACTGCAATGTTCCTGGCTGACGAACTGCGGCTAGTGTAATTGACACTCAAGGGGTACACATACAGCAAGTTCCTGAAAACACATTCATTTGCAGTTGTTAGCAATATTGGTAAATATCCATGACTGGTATTACCAAGAATTTCAAGATGAAG
Source organism: Pavona decussata (assembly GCF_977016875.1). Lineage (NCBI taxonomy): Eukaryota > Metazoa > Cnidaria > Anthozoa > Scleractinia > Agariciidae > Pavona > Pavona decussata. The sequence continues at coordinate 100,138 of NW_028145648.1, forward strand.
TTCTCCAAACACTTCAAGCCACTACTACCTATTTCTTCTCATGATATTATTTTTTGTTAATAAGTTTACAGACAGATGTCTTACTTGTACGTGAGGTAAGGTGTAAACACTTCTTTGGGGGCAAACTCTTCAATTTCTTTGGTTGGTCTACCCTGTCCATCAGGGTATGGGTTTACCTGAAGAACAATAATAATTCATGGCACTGATGTATACAACAAATAACAATATTTTAAATATTGCAAAGTATTCAGTAGTCACAAGCCCCCACAGCTACCAGAAACCTGCCATTCAAGATAATGTTAAAGGGGAAGTATCACGGGGATTTTCAACTTTTGTGATGAAAATGGTGCAACAACACCTTCACTTGGTTACAAAAAATTCTTGAACATCAAGAAAAAAATCAAGTGAATTCTTGTTAGGAACAACTCATGACCTTCTCTGGTGCATTTTGAGAACAAACTTTTTTCGAGTTACAGTCCACTCTAAACTCAGTCCATTTGTGGCCAGAGAGGCCTTGATAGTCTTACATGTAGTACACTGGGGTGACACTCAACAACACATTTGTATGAGCGATACTTTTAGGTTCTGTTGATACTTCCCCTTCAAGAAAGCACTAAAACAAAAAATGAAAACTAGGAAGGAAAATCATACTACTTGACACACAAATACAAAATAAAAACATGGTAATTTGTAAAAGGCAATACTTTGATAACAGGATGTCCACAACAAGGCAACAAACTTTGAGGGTTCGGTGGACCATTTATCATATCAGATAGCAGTAATATTGCAGGGAACAAGATTGTAAGGAACTTACAGTGCAACGCGCCTTACCGTGGCCACCCAATAAACTTTTTTTACAAGTTAGCCAATCATGTTATTTTGTATTTTATGAACAAGGAGGAAGATGTCCTGATTGGCTAACTTGTAAACAAATTTTGTTGGGTGGCCACGGTAAGGTGCGTCGCACTGTAAATGCAGTTTCCATCTTCTCATCAGAAACACATTTATTTAATTTTTAATTAAATTTCAATATTGTTTTCTCTTCTTGTCAAAAAAAAAAAAGAGCAAATAAAACTTGATGAATACCTGGTGTAACTCAGAAGTTAAACAGTAAGGTGGTTTGTCTCCAGGAGGAGAAATGTCCAGCTTTAGTGTACCTGTAACATAACAAAGCTAATTGGTAAGACAATAATACAAAACACAGTACACTCAAAATTAGCCAGCAAACTGTGTGCCATACTTTCTCTGGCATATAGGCAGGAATACACTTAGTTACTCCTGTTGGTGTAACTTTTCCTTCTAACCTCTGAAGGTTCTCAAAATTAATTTTGGTATAATTAACTAATCAGGTTAGTAGACAGACAAGTATCCATAGCTTGACTTCTACATGCATCCATTTAATAACAATGTATTAAATAAATACAAAGAATACTATTACTCATCTGATTACTTTGTTCGAGTAAGTCATCAAAACTATAACTATATAATTTAACACATGCATGATAACCTTTCCAGATCCTCATATGTTTTAGACACATTACATCTCTTACACAATTAAGACATTAAACAACAATTTTCCAAATCTATAGAAACTGATGTTAAGGCACTAAGGGGCGTGCACATCAATATTTGGTAGAAGTTAATAAAGTATTTGTCTGGATGAGATACATGCAGTTATCATTTTAAGGAAACTCGGTTTACCATCTAGTTAGTGTTTGCTACCACTTGGATTGTTTAAAATTTAATTAAACCTTTATGTACCCTGGTACCTTTTAGAACACAAACCAGAAAACAATATCTCTGGGTAAGGAGCAAAACTACTGTACTCATCAGAATTGGTAGCCATTAGAAGTGAAAATGAATTGGACTTAATTTGCCCACAAAACACAATAACGGTCTGCTAGCTACAAGTAACTTCACAAAAGGTTCCAACAAGCACCCCACTCCCCAGACATTTTTATATGAATCTGAGGTCCACCCTGGTACTTGATGGACTTTCTTAGTATTATCGTTGAGATGTTTCACTCAGTAAACAAAAATTACCTGGATTACACAACAAAAGGACTACAACACTAAACATAAAAATCACCTGGAATGCACTTGAGACGTTTTAATACAGATGACGGTCTTTTCAGGTCAGCTAAGAATTTGTACAGGTCATCATCTTTCAATTTATCTGATTCCTGAACAGAAGAAAAAGGATGATATAAGCACAGATTGCAGTGTTCCAGATAAGAGAGGGGTCTCAGGTCAAAAACCCGAGAAGCCTGGTTTCCTGACCCGACAAAATGAATGGCAAACTTAAGAAGATTTAGAGAGAACCAGAGCTATTGGCCCCTCAAAATTCTTCATTGACTCTCTGATTTTGAAAGTTAACTGGAACACTGGATTGCCTGAATTCGTTTTATAAATCATACTATTAAATAAAAAAAGAAACATTAATTTAACTAAAGTCAGGTTTTCTTCATGAGACCTGTACCATAACTTGAAGCGTTATCACTTATGACAGAATGAGAGCTACAGTCAACTCCTGACAACTCGAACCTTCAATAGAGGAGTTGAGCACAAATGACCAAAAATAAGGAAAAACGGTATTTACTGCTTCTTTCTATTCACACAAGGTACATTTTAATGAAATTTAATTGTAGAGAAGTCGAGTGAAAATGGAACAATATTTCTAGATTATAAATCAGAACGTAACCGAAATGTAACGTAATGCAAAACAAAGCAAAGCAGACTAAGTACCACGAACTTTGCAGGTTTTAAAGATATCAACATGCTGCTACTGCTACAAAGTTCATCATGCAATTTATTTTCACAAGAAATATAGTCAGTTAATATGCCCTGGCACTTCTGAACTAATCTATTACTATTGATTGTCTTTAAAAGTGCTGTTTTCTAAGGAGAAGGAATTAAGCAGCAAAGCTTGATGAAGATACAGTACACTGTAGTTAAAAGTACCGTAAACCAGCAAAACCCTGAGCTGGAATGACACGGTGTAATGTAAAGAAAAATTAAAAGAATACACGGCTGCTACCAAATATTTTCAATGTTTTGGACTACAGTATTAATAATTATTGTTTTGACCAGTCATGTCATGATAAACATAGTTCGAGTTATCGAGGGTAAAATTACATAGAAAAGGACCTGAAGGGAAACTAAAGTTGGTTTGATTAAGCTGGAGGTTTAAGTTATCAAGGGCTCGAGTTACCAAGGGTAAGTAAAATGACGCAAATCCAGGGGAAATCAATCTTGGTTCGAGTTAGCACGAGGTTCAAGTTAGCGAGGGTTCAAGTTATCGGGAGTCGACTGTACTTCCTGTTATACTGTTTATTATCTTGTACAAAGCGATTTTAAGTTTTTAAGGCTTGGATAAAGTCCTAAGGCATGACCACTGAAATCAAGGCTTGCAACTGAGCATGGTTGTTCTTTTGTGTGGTGCTAAGAAGCATACCTGTTTGAAGAAACTGCTGACTGTAAGTGTGACAGGTCTAAAATTTGTAAGATCAGGAACTATGTCTAATTCAGCACCATCACCCAGATGAATTGACTTCCGTGCTTCATAAATTGAACCTCTGCTGGAACGTAGCATTGCAGATGGCGCATCTACCATACCAGATTGCTGTTAAACAAAAACAAAAAACTTAAACCAAGAAGAAACAAAATACACTCAATTGAAAAAACATTGTCACATGCAAACATGAACCATGGCCCATCAAATGTGTTCTTCCAGGTTATGAAAGCCACTCTGAAAATTAAGCTCCAACTTTTAATAATCTGGATTAGCTAAGTGGTAAAGTATTGGAGAGTTCTTTCCTGCACAGGGTTGCCATTAATCAAGAATTCAAAAAAAAAATCCTGAGTGACTTGTCCCTGGCTTTTTATGGATCACCAACAAGTTTCCACTGACCGTGCATGATGAATCATTTGGTCATAAAGCCAAATAAAAAATTATTCATAGACATCTGTCAATAACTATACCTTCCCAACAAAAAATAAACTTTATCAAAAGTGCATGTAATGGCAAGGAAAAACTGCAATATTGCCTGAGTGAGTTTTTACTGTTTTTGAGGTAGAATTTAGAATTTCCCTAGCTTGATGCAAATTTCCCTGATCTTAAAAAATAATTTGCTTTCCCTGGACTGCACCAATTGGCAACTGTTGCTGTTGCATTTGCTTTGAGGTCTGGCTGGACCTTGTGTTGTTTACGTTTGTTGTGATTGACTAGGGAGACTACAGGGGGACAATACAGGTAAAAATCAAAACTATTTTTTCCAGCAGAAGTAAATGGCATCAAGCAGAGAGAAACAAGCACAAGCAAGTCATCATTACTCTTGGCTTGACTCCTAGTTGGTTGAAAAAGTGAAAAGGTTTTTTAAAGCAATCCCAAAATATACAGAAAGCAAAACGACAGAGCTGAGGAGGGCATTGGGCATCCTCTGAGACCGAGGGGCGGTTAGTCGGGCAGAAAGGATTTACATGGGCAAACGTTGGTTTACTATAAAAACGGGAGAGCCCCTGGGCTTACTGAACCAGTTCCAGAAGCATTTAAATTCCCCGATTTTGATTGGCCGGAAAATTTTTTCTGTTACATTACAATTACTGAACTACTGTAAGAAAAATGGCCTGATGCCACAATACTACTATGTTAACCTTTTAGCCCTAACGCCAGTGATCAGCATCAAGTTTCTCCTTGTAATATCAATGCTTCATTAATTTTTGGGATATTTTAATAAGTTCTCCCCAGTACTTTTATAATAAAAGTATGAGACCAAGATAGGAGAATTTTGTTCTTTGATATTAGGGGTTAAAGGTTAACTGCATGTACCCTTCTATTTGGAGCAGTAGCTGCTGGACTGTCTTTCTCCTGAACAGGTCCTGTGTCAGTGTTCTTCCCAGTGATAATGTCCACTAGATGTATAGCAGTCCATGCAAATGGCATGCGATACTTGCCAAGCCTGTCACAGTTTGATACAGCTGCTAAACGCATCTTCTCTCTATGCTAGTGATTAAAGACAAGGCAAAATAAGTCTAGGAAACCAACACAAACAGAAGTGGGTGTCCATTTTGTGGGCCAAGTTGAGCAATAAATTGTATATCTTTTCTTAAAATCACTGAGCTGCATGATTTCTTTTGATGAAACCACCATCACATTCTCATAGTTTCACCAGGTTTTTAAATTCATTCTTTGTTTCACAATTTGCATGTGCACGTGTCCAAAATGTACACCAGCATGGCACCATTCAAAAATTTTTGATCACCTACCGGCAAATTAAATAAATTGCAAAAGGTAAACAAAACTCAAACCTTTCTTAATTTTTCATGATTGTAACTAATGATATGCAGTTTTTTATCACCAGCTATTAACTAAGACTGTCTAGTATTTTACTGTACTAATTTTGCATTGTACATGTACCTCATCTTATCTTAACTTAAATTTTGTCCTTTATAATTTATTTTATTTATTTACTTACTTCACCCAAACTAACCTTAGGGTTTTCAGTATCCTTCAGGTATGGTTCAGCACATTCACTGATGTCTCCTTGTTGCAAAACTTTTCCTAATTTTATGACAAGGAACACATCTGTTGAGGGGTATGTGATGGAAAATATCGCTGAGCGACTGAGAGTAGAGATGTCAGTGCGAGGATTGTGCTCTTTAACCAACTTTCTGCACCACTCACTGTTCATGTCAAAGTAGAAGTTTTCTGATATCTAATGCACAGTAAATCAGAGAAAATCAATTATTAATAATTATTAACGATGATGGCCATCAATATTGAGCACAACTAGAGAATAAATGGAAATATTATTTTTTCCCCAAAAAAGAACAAAAATACATCTTGAAGACTTTACAGATTAACTTATGACTGTATGGAACAGCTTTGTCATGTTACCTTTTAATTAATAAAATGCCAACTCTGAAGTTCAAAACTCAAAGAAAGATCACTTTTTACACAGCTTTCAAATGAATCATATTTGTCTACATTTCTCTCAAAATTGAAGGATTGAGGGTGTTATTATTAAGGGCCTATGTCTTAACTTTAGGTTGATTTTTGGCTTTTAAATAAACTGTTGTAGGTCGATTTTTTATTTTTCTTGAAAATTACCAAATACTAAATTCTGTGAGTTAAATAAGTGTGAGTAAATGTTAAATGAACTCTTGTGGGCCATGTGCCAGAAATGAGGTTAACCAGAAGATAACAGGAAAATATTATGAAAACCCATAAGATTTGACAGTAAGGGTTGTTTTTAGTACATGTACTTTGGATTGCCCTTAATTTTGATATGACCAGAACCTCAATTAAGCAACCACCTGTCATTATCATCATCATAATCATTATCACCATGATAAGCTTTACTTTAATCAGGGTATCATAATCATGTAGAAGGTCTTAAGTACTGCGAGCTGTGCTAACTACTTTAAGGACGGTGCCTACTAATACCGACGTATTTTTGCTCGGTTTATGACTATGCGGGAAAAGCAGATCTTAGCAAGGCCTATTGGAATCCAAAAAGAAAATTGGGGGTAGCCACGCCTTTTTCAGAGATAATTAAGCAAAAATATCTCTAAAAAGCGCCAAAATATAAAGCAATGTATGAGATTTTTTCCTAAATTGAAGCTTAATTTTCTCTGAAAAATGCATGGTTACCCCCAATTTTCTTTTGAGATACCAAAGGCATTTGGTAAGTTCTGCTTTCTCAGTATAGTTTTAAACTGGAAAAAATATTCCTGTATTAGTAGGCACCACCCATAGGAAACACGAGAATCTCGCAATGCGCAGAACGTATGCGCAGTAACAATAGTAGGCACCGTCCTTAAGCTAATAAATATAACCTTAAACTTAAAGTATTTTAAAATAGGCCACAAGCCAAATAGAAGGGCAATCAGAAGATTGACTTAATTAAGCAGCCTCACTCAACCAAGCACCACCAACGTGTCACAAAAACTGAAACTGACACCAATAATCAGTCTCCAGTGAAAAGAAGTTAGAAAAGTACAGAAGGCAAGAGAGGGCTGAATTCACTCCACATTTCACTGCCAAGGCAATAAGGATATAAGCCAGTTTATTGCAAGCAAGGGTTTCAACATTTCTGGGGATGGGAAGTATGGCTCACCCAAACTCTGAAAGGAATACGTTTGGGCAGGTGTTAACTTTAAAGGATCCATGGAGAATTTCTTGAAATTCAAGGTCAATGTTAAACTGCATCATAACATGAATATTTGCCATTTAAGGTGGCCGAACACAGTTTTTAAGTATACAGGTGTTAGTAAACATTTGAAAACTACGTACTTCTGAGTACCCGAAATAAGCATGGTGCAAAGTTAACTAAGAAGGAATAAATTTTGATACTTCTCGTTGAGCAAGGTAACGTTGCCATGGCAACACAGCAAGCTATTAACCGTCCACAAATAAAGGTTTTCCTTAATTTTTAGAAATGCACTCGTTAGATTTTTCTCCATTTTTTGTATCCAGAATCAAAGGACCCTGTGAGCCAACTCGTGAATGCAGATGACACATAGTAATTGAAATTTAGACGGCTACGGAAACTTCCTTGAAAGCTAAAAGAAACTATATCTTTGCCCGATTATGTAACGAAAAATAACCATTCTTGTACTCTTGTATTCTGATGTGCCAATTAAAAAAAATCACGTGTTTTTTTATTCAAAGTTGATAGAAGCACGCCATGTGCAGCTACGTCAAGCAAATTTGTGTCCCCGATAGTCCGGGGCTACTGGATTTTGCAATCGGGCTAGTGGATTCTAACCATCACTTGCCCGATGGGCAAGTGAAGTTTTTTTGGGAATTAAAATTACAAAATTACTGTAGGGCAAGCCGATCTCACAAAGGGAAATCTGTTCAACAAAGTATCGCATTACATTTCATGCCCGACATAAATGCGTGAAATTTTTCCTTTGGAGTTCAGTCCACGTAATCCTCAAGTAAAAATAATGAACTATGACAAGCTCTTGCTAAATAAGAATTATTTATCGACCGCGTCCTTTTGCTTCCCCATAAATTACCAGTTGTAAATTTCGAAAATGAAACATTTTTCCCTTCGAAACCTCTATGAAAGCTGACAAGATCTTTAAGTGTTCATTTCACCAGAAATTTGCATAATTTTGTTTACGACGTCAATGATGTGTGACATGGCACGTTCCGCTTTCGCGTGAAAACTGACAAATTAAATTACTTTTCAATTAAATTATTTCTAAATTAAATTATTTTTAATTCTTAAAAGAAACCGCACTCTGTAGAATAAAACGAAAAAAACCTAACTTTGCTCAGATTCAACGAAAAATCTCCACTCTTACACTAAAATGATTGTCAAATTATTCTCTACAGAATGAATGAGAGAATTTTGACGCGTCGTGAAAAAAATTTTTCACGCTTTTTTTTTTCACTAATTGAGTTTACGACGCCGGACTTTCTGAAAAACTGAAAAAACTTGTAACTTTGCTCATCTTGCACTAAATGATCATCAAATTATTCTCTACATATTGAATAAGAATTTCCTGATGCGCCGTGAACAACAAATGTTCGCGGGTTTTTTTTCACTAATTGAATTTAAAACTCATTCACTGCGCACTCCCGAAAGTTAACGACAAAACCGACCGACTGACCGACCAACCAACCAACCAACCAAGTCGACAGTCAGCTATCGCTATAACTCGTTAATTACGCTATGCGCATTCACGAGTTAAAAACTCACAAAATACTGACATAGTGACGCTGCTTTCATGTAATTTTAACAGAGAGATCTCCTGTAAATGTTGGTTTTGCACTTTAATGTTTTTTTAACACACCCTCTGTTAGATTTTGTTTTTTGTTTGTAGGCGAGTTACGCTTTTAGAGAACTACTGTTTTGTCAAATTTCACGAAATTCTAATGAGCAGTTCCTTAGAAAACAGTTCATTTCCATTAAAACAACCAGTCACAATTTTTTGCTCAAATGCGCATGCGTGGCTTTTAATTAGATTTTCTCAGCAAAGATGAAAAGCGTACAAAAAGGCTTAGCTCTTCATAAACTTACTTTTTTTGTTTGCCGATAAATGAAGAAGGATTCACAAACAAGAAGCTGAGTTATTTTAAGAGCTAAACTTACCTTTGTGATCCATTTAGTATAAAATCGAGGGATCCTTAGTATTTGCTTACCACAACCCTAGCGCGCGCTTAATATCATCACTAACAGAATCTGTAAAGCGCGCGCAAACTGTGTTCGGCCACCTTAACACTGTACAGGAGACCCATAGTGAGACAGAGTGAAATTGAAAATAATCAAAATCAAGTGCACCTTTTTCTTCACTCTTCCATCATACAGAGCCATTGATGCAAATATTGGCTCCACTTCCAACTCAAGCCTAAAATTAAAAAACAGAAACTTGTCAGTAAATTAACATTTCATGATCGTGTTTCGTATGGTGAACCTTGGATACAACCACTTTTCTCCACACAGACCAACACGGGCCAGATAAAAAGGTCAAGCTAAGAAAAATAATCACTACGTTTTTATTTACCCGGTAATTAGTTTCATTTTGTTTGACAATAAAATATTTTTGCTTTATATGATGTCAAAATGCAATGAGACAACAGTCATATGCAGGTGAACAATCAAACTTACTTGAGTTGAAGACACTTGACCAAAATTCTCTGCCCAAAATGTTCTTGAGGAATAGTTGCAGGAACTCTCTTTTCGATCCCTTCTTCCTGTACAAAAATGAACATAACAACATGAGGTGGATCAAAGCACAAAGGGTCACACATCCCAGTGTTTATTTGCGGTTAACTAAAGGTAGATGTAGTAATTACTGTGTCAAATCTAACAGATCAAACATTCCACAAGTTACATCATTAACATTGATCTACAAAGTTTGTATCCACACTGTCTTATTTCTTTAGCATGAAGCAAGTAGGAGTGATTTCTTGAACAGGATGACAAACCTATCTTTATTAAAATTTACTTAATTTAATTTGTTGGTACCAATAATATTTATACATCTTGCTGGAGAACTACAATGTGCAGCTTATTATTAAATTTAAGGCAACACTAGGCTCAGTAACAATATAAAAAAACATAAAACATAACATAGTAATGTTCATTTAATCAGGATTCCAAGCAAGCAATGAAATTTAGCTTACTAGAGATGACTGACTTTGTGATCTTTTATCAACAAACTGCTAAGCAAATCATAATCCATGAAGTCCACCATATTAACAACTACACTGCCGGCTCTGAGTCATATTTATTTACCTGTTGAACACTGAGTCATATTTATTTACCTGTTGAACAGAATAGATGGAAAATAGAGAGTGTATTCTGTGTTGTTGGCGATCCTCTTCATTTGCACGGTCCACCTCATCTCCAGGAGTGCAGGAAGCAAGGGATCAGGGTTACAGGACTGCAGGTCAAAAATGCTAAAACAATAAAACAGTTCACTGTTATGAATGCATAATGATTGGAAAATTCTAATATCAACCAAAATCATGCCATAAAAATGGTTCACTCAAACAATAAGAAGAAATGAACTTGTCCAAGATATATATTAGACATTTCTTATACGTTATTAAAGACAAGCAGTAAATAAACCCCTTTTGGCATCTGCTATAAGGTGTCCCAAGGAAGAATGTCTGCAGAATATACAGCTAGCAATGACACAAAGTTTTGAGAGAAAATGTCAGATTTTGGAACAGTCTTGCAGCCAAAGGTATTATCATTCAATAAACCAGCATGATGGAGCAAGGCAAATGTTTTTTTATTTTATTTTGCCCTCTAAGAAAACAGCTAGTGTTGGTCAAAGTGTGATTGTAGGAAAATTCAAATTGATTTGTTTAGTTGATTTTCGTGTTCTCTAAGTTAAATGAAAAATAAAACCACAACAACTCTAAAGAGAAATAGCCCAGCTGTTGTATCCCAATTACATGTTCACTTACACTTCAAAGCCTCAGACTGTGAAATGTGAATGCCAATAGGTGACAACCCTGCCTCAAAGTTCTGCTTAACTGATATCTCACACAGACTCCACTGTACCAGTTCTGTAACTGAATGGAAAATCTAGAAGGAATATTACCTTGATGCCCAGCTGTCCCTGGGTAAACTGTCCTCCTTTTCTTTGCCTGTTTGTGTTAATTTCTGCTGTGATGCACTCTTACCCTATCAATAAAAGTTACTTTGTGATCCATCATTTTAAAGAAAACACTTCATTCCCAGTATCTTCTACTCCACTGTGTCCAGTTGTTGAGAACAGGGTTAAGCCAACACAGGATTAGCATCAGATTTTAATTTTGGTTTACACCTGAGGAGAAATTAATGATTAAAATGAAAATCATAATAATTTCATGTTATTGTAAACACTGGAGGACTACATGTAGCTTATCCAAAAGAGCATCTAGAAATGTTTTGTAAACTTCCCGAATTGAGGCAATCATCACTGTAAGAGCCCGGAGTTAATGAAGCAAAGAATTTAAAAAGTACAGTTTTTATTAAGAAAGTTTTACAATACAATTGTCAAACGTAGTTAATGGAACGTGACGCCCTTAGCCCCGGGTGGCATCTCTACGTACTGTACTTTAGACTTATCACTGTATCATTGTCACGTTAGTCAATAGTCACATTGTAATATGTTGCGACATTGTCTGGAGACAAGTTAGTTCGCTTTTTCTGTATGGCTAAACCAGTGAATGGTGCATTCATGTCGCGTTTGCTATGATGTAAAGTCTATCATAAGCATAGTACAACCCTGGCCATTGGTCCTGACATTGAACGCTGTCTAGCTTTAAATGTGTGATAGAAGGTTCTAAGTCACACTTGGTTACGACATGGTTTTATCTACTGTTACGCTGTAACAGATATGCATGTATCGAGATATGCATGTATGTTGGTAACCAATGAGGCTAATATGAATGTCCTACATTACATCTCTCTGTATACTTCAATGGTTAGAACATGAAACCAGTGTCCAGCCTGTGAATACAGCCGCCTCTCATCGCTCCCGGCCCCAGTGTCTGGTGTATCAAGGATTCAATTCCAATCCAAAAGGAAAACTTGCACAAGAAGCCTAATTAGCCCACACAGCCAGGGCTTAAAAAGATTTCTATGGCATGAAACAAATAGGAGTACCTATTTATACACCTGGGAGAAGAGAGACAATGTTGAGCGAAGTTCCTTGTCTCAGGAAACAACACAGCAATGCTGAAATCAGCCTGTCCTCGAATAAACGTCGGTCTGTTAAACGTTTGATGCACCAACCACTACCATGGTGATTTGGTTCCAATCTGGCACTCCAGTTTTCTTTCTATGTAGCACAACATAATCATGACAAACTGAATTTAACATTTTAATTTATGAGGTTCATTAGTTACCCTGTATCTTTAGGAAAGCATGGATTGACTGTGCGACATTGTCTGGCGATTGTAGTGACTTCTATATCATCATCTGGAAATTCCAGCATTTTACTGTTTGGGTCATTCTCGTTAAAGGGTTGTTGTGCCAACACAATGTCTTCAAAATCTGGTGGTTCTACAACCTCATTAAGGGGGATCTGCAAAGAAATGCAAACTTACATTTTAATTTAGCTTCAGTAAGGACTACAGTCGACTCCCGATAACTCGAACCCTCGCTAACTCGAACCTCGCGCTAACTCGAACCAATTTTCCTTTCCTTTCAGGTCATTTTCTATATAATTGTTCCCTCGATAACTTGAACTCCCGATAACTCGAACCGTTTTCAATTTCCCTTGAAGGTTCGAGTTATCGGGAGTCGACTGTACTTGTTTTCTGCTCTTTGGCAGGGGCAAAAGCAAGTGATATTTTGGACAATAGACCCTTCTCCAAAATGGCGGTAGAAAATTCAAATAAGTAAAAATTAAAAACGTAAACCAGCACTAGAAAGAGCACTTCTACCTTAGTAACCCTGCAAAGTTTCAGAAGAAGAAGAAGGGTCTATTGAAGTATTTAAATTGCAAATATCTCATGAAACCATAGAATTACATAATAGGCCATTTCCAAGATGCTGTGAACCTCATTATCAAAGTGAGGCTAAGTGCAAAGCTCTTGCATATTGTTTACATAAGAATGGAAACTAATTTTCATAATAAAAACTTTGCACTTAACCTCGCTTTCATAATGAGCTTCAACACAACTTGGAAATGGCCTATTATACTCATGAAATTTAATTTAATGTCCAGTTGTGTTTGAACACTTTGTAATGTTGGTTCAAGGTGGAGTTTGGCAAAAGTAATTAAGCAGAAAATCATTGAAGATAGCAGCAAGTTTGAGAAAACCAAGTTCAAGATAGAAAATAAGTAAAAAAGCAAGGGCAAATCTAAGGTAACAAGTTTGATTGCAAGATACATGTCTTATCCAGTTTAATAGAGTATTGACCACTGTGGCAATGTTTTTCTCTGCATAATGCCCACATTAAAATGAATATAAAGGAATTAAAACTTCAAAATGCAAGAAGCTGGAAAAATATCGATCAGTCATGCAATGAGAAAAAAGCATTTTAATTTAGTGAAAAAAATCTCGAGGAAGATTTTAAAACATGAATTTTTGAGGTCAAACTATCTTTTTTCTTTGTAGGGTTGAAATTATCTACAAGGAAAGCAAACAACAAAACCTGAAAATTTTTAATGAAAATTGATACGGAAATAGAAATGGTGGTGGGCCACTTCCTGCACTCTCAATTATTTTCTAACTCAGTACGTTACGGTTTCATAAAGGACCTCGTTGACGTTTTACATGTAATTAAACGGAATTATTGTATCTCCTTACTTCCCATTACCTTGGAGCCTTTTTCTGCTCCAATCAATCTCAGTTCATTCATAAAACAAACAATCAATACATCCTTGTTACGTACAAATGTATAACTCACAATGTGTCATTCACTATCGGAATTCCCCGACTGTTGTGTGTATTTGTGTATGTTACAACATGACACAGCAAAAAGACTTCTAAGGCTACCACTACAAAAGATCTGAATATCCAACGCCTATATTATGCCAGAAGAAACATACCGTTCCCGTGGCGAAATGAAGGAAGGAGCTTGATGAAGACGGTGATTTAGTGAGACTTGTCTGAGTGCCAAAACTCGCCGATCCATTGCGCCGATATCTAAAAGACAATAGAAGTAGGCGAGTGAACTATAATAAGCAACGAGTCCTACATATGTTTTAGCTCTAATTAAAGTATTAGGTGACGTACTTGTTAAGTTTTTGGGCAAATGCCCTTGTTGAGCCCGAACTTTGACTACCTGAGCTCTGGGCGGCCATTTTACTATCAACACAGCCTACTCGTCCCCAGTGTCTCTCTTATCATATGGCTCTGCAGCCACTTGGATGCTGTTCATGTAAGGGAACATCAGGTATATACTTCATGTAGGCGTGATTTTTTTTTTTTTTTTTTCGCGTTCTTCAGACGAGCGCGCGGAGTCAAGCGCAAGTCACGCGCGACGGAAAGGGCGCAAAGATCGCGTGTGACTCGCGCCCCGCGCTCGCCTCGTGCTTGCCGCCGCTCGCCTGAAAAAAAACGCAAAAAATAACGCGTGTTCTCGGGCTATACTTCATGCTACAATGACTCTGACTTCAGAAAACTGAAAAAACGTTACACAACGCCTTTTATCAAAAACTTAGAAAAGAGCCTTGTGCTTTACAGACAAACAGTCTAGCCACTTACAGCAACTGGATAAAGCAAATTTTCCATCTTGGCACGGTAGAAGGCTGCAAGATATATGTGTTTTACTGTAATGTATAAGGCTAAACTCAATTTGTGTTCCATGGCCGGGACAATCCATGATTTATTTCAGGCTAGCAACCACATTTATCAATTAAGACAAACCGACTTTGTGCTACCCAGATTTAACACTGTCACTTCCAGCCAATACCTTGGTCCCGATAAACTGTGGACTAACCTCTCCAGTAAGAAGAGAGTTGCGAGCAATCTAAAAGAAGAAGGCGTAATCTATCGAGCTTTCTACAAGATGGATGCAAGGACTGCCATCTATACAATTCTTAGTTTTTGTAACAGACATTGTAATATTTATCTCAATTTCTTACAAAAGTTTTTATGGAGTTATCTCAGTGACTCAGTTATAGTCACTTAATTGTTAGTTAGGTTACAGGCGGCCCAAGCTCAAGCTGTGAGTTGTGGTGATCATCTTGCGTAATAACCGTCACGGCGCAAATTTAAGAGTTTGTATGGGAATATTTACGATCGGGTTTAGGAGGTACAAATTCCGAAAATTTCTGAATAAAAATTAAATACCTTGTTTATACGGTGTACTGATTGTTGTTTCTCTGTCTCCTTTTGCTGATTGGAGGTCATTTTAGCGAGTTATCGTTTCCCGGGTTTCACACTCCTTAGGAGTGTGAAACCCGGGAAACGATAATTCGCTAAAATGACCTCCAATCAGCAAAAGGAGACAGAGAAACAACAATCAGTACACCGTATAAACAAGGTATTTAATTTTTATTCAGAAATTTTCGGAATTTGTACCTCCTAAACCCGATCGTAAATATTCCCATACAAACTCTTAAATTTGCGCCGTGACGGTTATTACGCAAGATGATCACCACAACTCACAGCTTGAGCTTGGGCCGCCTGTGGTTAGGTGTACACTGTTAGAGGTCGGATCTCTGCTAGATACTTCAGTTTAGACACGTTAATAAAGTTCATAGACCTTATTCCAAAATGCCGCTACCACTGATTTAACATTGTTTTGTTTGCATTCGAATGAGCCCTCCTTACCTCGTTCTTAATCTCAAAAATCAAAAGAAAATTTTACCTTGAACGAGGCAAGAAGGGCTAATTAATGGGAGCCATTTTGGAATAAGATTTATTGATTCCGGGGGGGTACTCCCCTAAAGGGTGTGGGTTTTTTTTTGCCGTTTTGGTCTGAAAACGGGTATAGATTTTGACCATTATGGTGTTAAGTCGGGGGTGGTTTTCAAGGGAATCACGAGAGTGTATAAACGTATTTGTCTTTTCAACTCCAAATGAATAGTAGAGAAAGAGAAATATCCAAAATATATCATTCGAGCTGAATTTTCGGGTGAATTTTACCAATTCTTGACTTCGGCACTGTTGTGACGCTTAATTACGCTACAAGCCAGGTCTGAAAACGGGTATGGATTTTAGAGGCCAGGTCTGAAAACGGGTGTAGAAAACGGGATGTTTTGGTCTGAAATAGGGGTCAGGATTTGGAGAACTGGGCGGCACACCCCTACCGAGAATACCGAGGAGACCCCCCCCCCCTCCCTCCGGGGATTGATTGATTGATTGATTCGTTTCTTAAGGTCATATATAAATAAATATATGCGAGCTAGCAAAACCCTGATTGTTTCATAACTTAGTTCAGAGTATTAATTGTAAAGTCTTTAATAAAGATTGTTGTTATTGTTATTACCACATACAGCTTGTGCAAATTCTGACAGTATCATGAGAAAACGATTCGACTAAGATGAATATAAACGTTTACGCAGAAATGGCTCATAAAAATGAAAATTAGAAACAACTAGTAGTATAAAAGCACTATCTAGCTTTTAACACGCAATGCTTATCCTTCGTGTTCAATAGAAATTGTTTTGATTATAATGGTTGTTGCGAAACCTAAGATCCCCGAAAACTGAGACCCAATGAGGTCTTCAGGAGCGGACTTCAGAAGCATTCCAGCTGCATTTGACCCTCAAATTTAATTTTGAACAAGTTACCCATTGGAATTATTTGCTCTTTTCTTTCAGGACGAAATCGCAAATACTATTTGAGAATTATTTTGCAACTACGTGTAACAGTATTTTCTTTTGTCATAATTTCGAGAAAAACTTAGACGAGACAAGTGCCTGGTCTTGAAGCTACGCCCCCTACGGAAGGCGGAAGCAAAGACACCTTTAATTTCTGTATTTTTTAACAGAAATCTAAGACCTCTACTCAGCAGACGTTAAAGATGCTCTGATCCGTTCCTAAGACTCCCTAATTTCTTCATTTTTCAACCAGGCTCTCGGTTTTCGCAGACACAAAAACTTTCTAAAGACCTTCTAAGTATTTCATCTGTATGCCTTTCGTTGTTATATCCTTCAGTATCAGAATTTCACAATAAGTTAAACCGCCATACGCCATTTGCTGGTACCGTCTGCAGTTCACACATTCCCGTCAAAATCTACCATTTACGTCAATATTATACAGCAATTGAAACCATGAGAAAAAAATCCAATTAGAAGGAGCTTGAGCTGTTATTGATCTTGCCAACTGATACGCTTACAAGGGTAAAAATACGAGGCCACTGTTTCCAGCCAAAAGGGAGAAATTTAGAGTTTGGCCAAAACGAAAACTAACACTGCTTTATCATAGGCCAAAGAAATATAGTAATTAGCGAAAAGGGAAAAGCACATGATCTTTTACCTGATAAAATACTCTCTTCTGTGAACAGGAGCGATTATTTTTAATCCTGAAACGAAAAACACACGTTCTACTGAGGTTGATCCACTCCTTTATCATAAGCCACAGAAATAAAGAAATTAGGGAAAAGGAAATAGTACATGATCTTTCAACTGACAAAAGGTTCTTCATTTATTTATTTATTTATTTATTTATTTATTTATATATTTATTTATTGATACTGAGAAATAAAAATAGAGAAAAGAAATAGGGTCCTGATTAATCAGCAAATAAATAGACTCCAGTGTAAAATCACTGGTTCACAAGTTCACTGGCGCTTGAATAATTGCTTCGCAAGTGACTTAAACTTGTTAAAGTCACATACCAATCTTATTTCAGAGGGTAGCAAATTATAAGCATGCGCACCATTGATCTTAAAACTGGCCTGGTATTTATGCCAGAAAAGAAAAACACACGTTCTACTCAAGTTGATCCACTGCATTTTCGAAAGGCAAAGATGAATAGTTATTTGGGAAATGGGAGAAGTCCATGATTTTTTAATTGACAAAATTCATTTTGCCGTAAAACCGAGCAATTATTTTTATGCCAGGAAAGCTAAACGCACGCCTTACACAGCTTTGTCTGCGGCTTTATCGAAAGTCAAAGAAATCAGGGAAAAGGAAACCTGTAAACCGGAATGATTATTTTTATACTAGACTAAAAAGTACCAAGCACGTTCTACTCAGGTTGATTAATTGCTTTTTTGAAGGCCAAAGGAAGAAAGTCATTAAGGAAAAGGGAAAAGTACATGATTGTTTAACTGAGAAAATGCTCTTTACTGTGAAAACGAGCGATTATTTTTATGCCAGAAATGGAAAACGCACTCTGTACGGCTTTTTCAAGAAACGGAGGGACGATTTTTATGCCAGAAAAAGAAAACGCACCATCTACGGAAGTTAATCCAACGCTTTTTCTAAAGACAAAAAAAAAAAAAAGTAATTAGGGAAAAGGACATGATCTTTTCACTGACAAAATGCTTTTTGCTCTTAAGCGGAAGGATTGTCTTTATGCCTGAAAGGCAAAACAAGCGTTCTACTGCTTTTTCGAAAGCCAAAGAGATATAGCAATTAGGGAAAAAAGAATAAGAGCATCACCACTGAAAAAAATACTTTTAAGTGTTGTAGCGAAATAAATTACGTTTTGCTATCAGCTTGTTTCGAAACAATTTTTTTATTCCGCTTGTAAGCCGCCCCTCCCCGGATACAAGGGCATCCAAAACCACTCATAAAATTGCATAAGTTAAGGCTTACTTATGAAAGGATACCGCTTGACACCTTATAAACATATTTGGAACAATCTACCGAAAAATTGATTTAGTGCCCAGAAAACATCACCAGAAAGAAAATTCCACGGAAAAATATTTCGACGTTGCTAACCTAACGCGTGAAAATTTTTTAATCAGCGCATCAAAATAACCTTATTCAATGAGTTTCTATCATTTTTATGGTATAAGAATGGTTATTTCTCGTTACATGATAGTGCAGATATAATTTCTTTTAGCTTTGAATTCACAGGGAGGCTTAGATTTTAGAATTGCAGTCATGGGCTCTTGTGGAGGTCATGTGACATTTGGTCACGAACCCACCGCTGGTGAATTACGAGACTCGGGGGGAATTGAATCTCGTCACTGTAAGACCCATATCCCAAAGATGACGCCATTTTCGCTGATCCTCGGAAGTCGTTGAATACAAAACCAGTAAGCAAAAAGTCCATTTTATCAATTAACTATTCCAGTCAAATTCATTACCACGCGGCCTGGTTTCAAACCTTGCAAAAGACGTCCGTCAATCAAGCATACACACGGGTTACCGAGGGGTCAGTAATGCATGTTTATCCGTTTGTCTTGGAGAGGAAAGTATGTTTTCCTATGGGTTTGCCATAAAACGCATAGGACTCTCCTTTGTAACAATGAACACCTCTTAAACTGGGTCCATTTTATATAAAAGTGCCGTGTCGGTATCTGTATAGGAAAGATTTTCGCAGAACCCCATACATTAATTATTTAAACATTTTTTGACTTAAAAACTCTTATTAATACTGGTCATTTTTGGAAGAGGGTTTATACTGTGACAGCGGTGCATATATAATTAATGTAGGGGGCTGTGCATAAATCTTACCTTCTTTTTTTTGCAAAACGTGAGGTCCACATTGATCGATGGAAGACAATATATTTTTATTATCATTCAAAGTAGCTTATAATTCTTTTCTCTTTCTATTTAAGTCCTTAAAGAGCACAAAAACATTGTTTCTGATCATGCAGGATTAACATAAAATTATATATTACAAATCTGTTGCTATGACCTCATAATACCATGACAATATCTTGGCTTTCTGAGATGACTTGTAACACCTTCCTTTGTTTGCAAATCATGTGCAAATTTACAACAATAACCTGCAGTTTTGATAGATTTTCTTGAAATGTCACAAAATGTTGAGCACAAAAATCTGCAACTACTCTGACACTGAGCATGGCAAAACTTTAACCTATGGAAATTTAGTTACATTGGAAAAAAGCAGCTTCTGTGGAAACACCATTAGTAACTATAGTAACAGTCAATGTCTTTTACAGAAAATTCATTTGAGTAACTTTTTTTATTTAAAGGAAGATATCAAATGTTGCATAGATGCAAAAGACCAAGACATATTGCCCATGGGAAACTCTGAGGCAAAAGCACAGGCTTTCATCTTTTGTCTGGTCAACTGTGCTTTTAAGTTAAAACGTAAGCCTTTCTTAAGGCGCCATTTTAATAGTACTCCAAACAGATCAAAAGAAAATATAAAGCAAACAATATATAAACAAATAAAATTTTAATAAATGAACACATTATTGAAATGTGTTTCTGTGGTTGCTAAGCTTATTTGAAGCTTGCAAGGACTGTTTTACAAACTTGAAGCCGCATTTACACTGATATATTTCTATATTTCATGTTGTAAAACCATGTCACAAGTTTCAAAATTATAAAGTTCAACTGTCTTTGTCTTTATATTCCAGAGTATTTTCATTTCATCTGGACCTGTTTTAAAAGCCCTAAATAATTTTAGTAGAAACGCTTTTTTGATAACTGACACAGTCCACCACACAGTTGTTCAAAGCCCGATTAAGCTAATCCTGGGTTAACATGAACTTTGATTCCAGTATATTTATTTATTCATAAGGATTCGTTCAAAAGATTTTGTCCCTAACTTTTGTCTTAGACGTTTCTTTACCATTGGCTTAAAATGAGCCTTTAAAATCATTTTTAATGAGCGAAATGAAAACCTTGGTTAAGTTTTAATCGTGGATTAGTGTTAATCGGCTTTTGAACAACCCAGCACTGATGAATATCATAATTCTGTAGGCTACATATGAATATTTTTGACACTGCTTCCTTGGCCTCAAAAGGTAAGGTGATAAGGTAAGGTGATCAGCATTAATCTCCACCTCTCCTTCTCTGAAATCACCCCATAGCAAGTGTTCACTTCAATTGTAACGTTTTGTAATCTTAATAACCCAAATTACTGTAAAGCAGTTTTGTGCTGTTTCAACATTGTATTGTAAAAAAGTGTTCACTTTGCCAACATATGAAATCTGAGGTCTTTTAGGGAAAATTCGGTTATCACACACGAAATCAACCCCTGAATCCCAAAATTATATAATATTATAAATTTTATCAAAATAAATGTTCTCATTATTTTAAAGGCGCCAGACAGTCGCCTTCCGCCACTGTTGCTCGGCTGCTTATAAAAGCATTACCAGGGGCTACGAAATCGAGGACGTGCAACAAGTGACTTCACTGGCAGAGCCTGTATGAGACGGAAAGGCATTTCTCAGCAATTGTGAGGATAGCATTGCTATTCTCCCTGAGACCTTATTACCAGTGCTTTAAGCCCCCAAAACTATGTTTCGTGGTGAACATGTACAGGTTGTTTTATGGGTGACACAATAAAATATTGCATGAGTCTGAAAACTGTCTTGAGGCAACATGATGGCTAATCGCACTATCAGTGTAACTCATGATTAAAGCCTTTAATTTTTCAGCTCCAAAGAGAGAATCTACAGTGAAAGTCCCTTCTTCAAAAAACCACGGTTCATAACTCTTATTTTCTGTACATACAGTGAGTTTAGTACCTAGAGAGAAAACGGAAACGTTTGGGAGAGATAAAAAAGGCCAGGGTAGACAAGAAGGTATGAACATACAAGCTTTATAATTAATTGTACATCTACATCTTGTCCCATTTTATTATGTGATACAGGTTGCAATCTTTAGTTTTGGTATTTAACTTGCATTTGATGACCTGCTATATTTTCTTTGAACCTTTATCTTATTACCTTAATTAATAACAATATCATTCATTTTTTATACTGCATAACTATTAACATAACTGTAACTTTTAATCTTATTATGATCATTATGACCACGGGTTTTAATTGGAAGTTAACTTAAGTTGTAACAGTTCTTGTATCTCATAGATTCACTCGAACAGTAACAGTTTAATTTATTACAATTTTCGAATAAATTAAGTAGACTATCTTTTGTGTCAATTGTCTCAATGTTCAAATTCAAACATATTGAATTTAATATGTTGCTAGTGACCACAATTCCAGTGTAGTTGTTGGGTTTTGGTTTTCAGTTTGGTTGAGTAGTTGACTTACATCAAATAGTGCTGGTCAGTGATTACCCGCAATATTGTATGTAGGAGACACATTGTTGTAGTTCACCATGTTGAATGTTCAACAAAAGATCAACTTTTTCAGTTTGATGGGAAACTATATTAACAGATTAACGGTGTGGCAAAAGGATCCCCCTTTGTCCTCTTATGGCAAACACGTTTATGAGCTCCATCAAAAAGAATCTTAAGCGCCAAGACAAGATGCCCTCCTTCTACAAAAGATACTTGGATGACACACTGACAATTGTGTGAGATGTAACAGCTACAACAGGTTTCCTAGAAACACTTAGCAATTGCAATTCTTCTGTCTCATTGACCATGGAACTGCAGTCTATTATTTTCAACAAACTACTCTTTCTTGGAATGCAAATATAAAAAAAGAAAGGCTGTAGATTAGAGACAAAAGTCTACAGAAAACCAACCAACACAGGTCTCCTTCAACAAAATCAACAACAGAAAAAAAATCATTAGTGGAAACAATGCTGAACTGTGCCTACCATCCCTCATCCTCTTGGAAATATTTCTCTGAGGAATGTGAACATCTGAAAACAATGTTTTCGAAACTCAAATATCCAGCAAACTTTGTAAACTCAACCATAACCCAGGTTATCACCTCAAAGGCCTCCCACGTGCAGATTATCCATAACAACAATTAAATCGCACACAAATCAGATGACATACACTGCCAACTTAGAGATTTTAAGGAAGCAAAATCGGTAAAGAAATTCAGCCAGTCTTCACAAGGAGAAAAATCCAACATGATGTTAAGATACACAAACTGGAAGCCAGCAAACCATACTGGTCTGCCTCATTTATGAGATCCAGAGTGATCCTTGGGGTACGCCTGATGTGACAGAGGCCTCTCTGGAGGTGGCACTGCAAACGGTGACTCTTTGTTTGTGATGAAAATAAGTGCTGAATCAGTCATGTAAGCAGCCAGTAATGTTAAGTGGTGCATGCCTTGACAAGTTTTTTCATTACAGGAATGCAGCTAGAAGCTGTTGCTCACCCTATGTGCACTGAGACCCGAAACTGATGTTTCATGTGCTAACACATACTGTTCCAGAAGCAGAAGACCTGCTCACCTCAAAGACTGCATAGCTGGTGCTGATCTTTAAGGCTTTTTCTGCAAAGCTGTTTATATGTCAGTTTTTCATGCACTTTTTTCAACTCTATTCATTTAAATTTAGGACAATTAAAACAGTTACATGTACAATGACATTGTTCCAGGATTGAGCCCTGTGAAAGTATAGGATGACATCTTTGGGACTATTGCCAGTAGATTGAAGCGCTGTTGCTCTTTAACATCTTGGTTTATCAGCAGCTTTCAAAACCATACATCAAGGGATAAGAATTACATGACTACTACATATGTACTGAATTAATTGATGATGTAATGATGTTATATGATACATGTAATATGATAGCTTGATTTAACACAATAAACGATTCTAACAACTCCGGTAAAAGGCAAAGGAAACCAAGGGAGACATCTACCTAACAGTCCTGGCCCTACAAACACTCCCACTGAATCAATGGATACCTGTCCAGCCCAGCTGTTGTAAGGCTGACAGTGTAAAACACAACCTACTTCTACCAAAGAATTGCTGAAGTAGTTAAAGAGACACGGGCATGACAAGCAGAATAAGCCAAGCACTACAACAAGGGTTCCCAATCCTTACCTACCTACAACTTAACAATGAGCCCTCAATGTAGTTCAAGTCATAATTAATTGAAGTCAATTTGTTTTCATGAACAGTTACCGGTAGTACCAGTTACTGTTATTCTCACGTAATGTCTGGAGTGCCCCTTGGAATTGTTCTTCAGGTCTTGTTTTGCAGTTGTTGTACAGGTCTACACTTGGTGAAATTGTTAGAAGGAACCGCATGAACTAGCATTTTTATGCAGAAAAATTCACAGATTTGTTTCTTTTTAAAATCTTGTTTAACCCACTTTCGTCATACTGTCAATCTGGTTTTGCCTCTTTGGATGGTGTTGTTGTTGACAACAAGCCTGAGATAAATGGTGACAAGACAAAACCCTTAAGTTGTGGATTGCAGCATCTATTGCTGTTTCCATTTATTATCTTTGTTTTCTATAATATTGTTTCCTATTTGTTATTAAACTATTCATTTTTTAAATAATTTAACAAATTTATTATACCTTAAAAAAGCCCACTTGGCAGTTATAAGCTATTTTGTAGATTTAAGCCAGAAAAGTATTGTTCTGGCCTCATGAGATTATGGCTTTCATTCATTCAACCTTAAATTACTTTGCAGTTCACAAATGATCACTTCATATATGCACCTTCAGAAATGATCTTAGGTCTTCATTTGCCTCCACTATGATATTCCAAGCAATATATTATACTTGTATCATAATTTGTTTGATTATTATACTTTTGCAAGTTCCTAAGAATACAAAAACCATCAACTAGTGTTAGGGTTATCTTTTCTCATAAGATACAATGGCCCTCTTATAGTATTATACTCTAAACAAGAGCAAGGAACTTTCAAGTGTCATTGACATGTGCATGTATATTATTAATTTGAAGCCACAAAGTCTCATACAATACGAACAGTAACAGAGAGTATGCTTCTTTTACAAAGAATTAACTATATATATACTACATTAATTTTAGCCAATTCGCCAGAGGCCTGAAAAAAATCAATATTATTGAATATGTATGTAAACTACATACATGCACAACAACTGCAGGCGGCATGTAAAAGCATTTTAAGAGTGTTTAATGTTTAAAGGAGTCCCATAGATTTTATTTGTTGGTAATGTAACATGTTAAGTTAATTGAGCGACTGTATAGTTTTATCCATTTACCTATTTTTCACCTTTGAATCATTGAAACATGTTTGCAGTTAAAAGAATTTTAAAATTATCTGGATGATGAGGAAACAAAAAGAGGATAAGTCCATGCTGGAATTGAAAGCACCCATTGCACCCCTCTGCCAACTAATGCAATTGGAGGGGCATGCATTTTAAGTTTATCAGTATATTGAAGACCAACTCCATTCCAAGGGCTATTTTACCTGGCATTTAGTAGCATTATTTGCATTAGTAAGCCATACATGTTTTAAGAGTTGAAATGTTCAGGGGGGGGGGGGGGGGGAATTTAAAATTGCAGTGGCTTGTCTTGGTGCAATAAATACTTCATACTGTTTGTCCCACTCCTGTAGCTCAGTAGTAGAGCATCTGAACTAGTAATCAGAAGGTCAGGTATGACTCCTGATAGGAGAACTCGGATTTTGCGAGTGTCCAGGTGACACTGAATAATACATCATTCTCATCTATTTACCTGGCTAAAATATTGCATCACATTTTATTGTTCCATTGCGCATATGCCACACGACATTCCAACCCTAGCAGTATGCAGGATGTTTGTCCCATGAACCTAGTTTAATGGCCTTGCCAGATTTCCTGTATTTAAAAAAAAATAAATAAAAAAAAGCTCCCACAAGTCTCCTGTAGCTCAGTGGTAGAGCATCCGAAGGTCACCTCCTGGCGCTACTTTCTCGCCATTGTACAGATCTTCAAGATATTGTTAATTACGTATAATGCTATCCATGGACTCGCTCCAGCGTATCTTAGCGAACTTATCACCCTAAAGACCGTATCTAGATATAGTCTTAGATCGTCCGGCGAAGTCCTCCTTCAACCGCCCAGAATCAAGACTCTGCGTACGCTGGGTGATCGTAGCTTTACCGTAGCCGCACCAGCGCTCTGGAACAATTTACCCAATGCAGTTCGCTGCGCACAAAGTGTTCAATCTTTCAAGGACAGGTTGAAAACTCATTTATTTGGACAAGCCTTTGACATTTATTAGAACTGTATTTTAGCCATTGTAATTTTAAATTATATTTATTTAGGATATCTTTATTGTAAAGCGCGCGAGAGCATGTTTATGATTCGCGCGCTATATAAGTAATAAATTATTATTATTATTCTCCAGGGTGATGTTTTTACTTAATTAAACCTGGAGGTCTTGGATAGGTGATCAACACCTATGATTAACATCACCCTAAAACAGGTAAATGTGGTGTTGTCAGGTGGCCAACCAAGCATTTCCGCACCACACACACACTCAATGCCTGGAACAAGTTAATGTTTCTTCCACTCAGGTAGTGTTGCACACAGGGTACAAAAGGGTATGTAAGGGTAGGTAGATATGTAGGGTACACAAGGTGCAGAACAGAATGTATGGTAGAAAGGGTGTGCAATAGTATGTAGACTTCACGGGGTGTACAGGGTACCCAGGATGTCCAATGGTATGTGGGTGTTTACTGGGTTTCCAATGGTATGTAGGGTGTAAAATGGTATGTACGATACACAGGGTATACAATGATAGGCATGATGCACAGGATGTGCAACAATATGTAGGGTACACAAGGTTCAGAATGGCATATACGGTACAGAGGGTGTGCAACTTTATGCATGGTGCAATGGTATGAGGGGGTTCACAGGGTATCTAATGGTACAGTATGTAGGGTGTACTACAGCATGTACAGTACAGAGGAATGGTATGTAGGATACACAAGGTATACAACGATATGCATGGTGCACAGGATGTGCAACAATATGTAGGGTGCACAAGGCGCAGGTGGTATGTACAGTACACAGGGTATGCAACTATATGCATGGTGCACAGGGTGTTCAACAGTATGTAGACTACACAGGGTGTACAGGGTACCCAATGGTACGTGGGGTTCACAGGGTATCCAATGGTATGTAGGGTTCACAGGATATCCAAACAGTGTGTAGGGATGCATGGTGTAAAATGATATCTAGGAACGCAGGGTGTACATTGATATCCAAAGATATGCATGGTGCATAAGGGTCTCCATGGTACAAATGAGGTTTATAGGGGTACAGTGTGCCTTATAAAATAATATATTTTATTAAAAACTGGATCATTGTATAATGCAATTCCAGGGATTTGATTGGCTTAGCGGCTATGGTGAGCCATTATACCATGCCCGAGAAATGGCAACCATTCAATTGATTTTTAATTGTTCTTCAAAGCGAAATGGGCAAAATCTAGCAATATTTCTTGATTGTTTTTAATAAAACAATTATTCCACTCACGCCTGTTGGATATGAGATGATTATAGACGACTCGGCGCTATGCGCGTCGTTGGCTATCTATCATCTCATATACAACGCGCGCTTGTGGAATAATTGTTAAGTATACAACAGAAGGGTCCACAGGTTATGTTATGTCCTCAGGGGCACATAAGGTATACCAGACAAATGGAAATGTATGTAGGGAGTATTGCCCAAGGACAACAACTGTACTTTTTTCTCTGGGTTATAGCGATTACAGTGTGCTGAAATGGATATGTATGTCATTTACCTTATATGAAATAATGTGTTCAATAACCATAAAAACCAGAGACTTATAAGGGCATCTGCAGGGAATATAACCAGACAGGTATGCCAGTTTTGGTGCAGATTCTGGTTTCTATGCCGCACCTCTCGTCAAAGGCTTCAACACATTCTTATAAGTGATTAAGCTTTCAGTCACACATATATGTAGACAGCAGTTTTATCCTGCGAGGTTTACATTTGCAGTTATACTGGGCATTCAATAGTCATGCTGGCATTTAGATAGTGATGCTTACCATGCAAAGTGGCACCATTTATTCTAAGATACTCTGAATAAAATCATCAAAAATAAGAAATAAAAATTAAAAAAAGAATAAAAATGTTATAAAAAAGCTGTTTACAGCATTCACTCCTGTTCTTTAAGTAAGGTTGAGTAAGGAGTTTTGTGCTAGTCAGTGACTGTTATGTTACTCTGCCCTTTTTTCTTTAAATGCAGACAAAATGTCCAGTTACCATGTGTTGGCATATAAAATATGTCACTCTGTGTACTCACTCAGCTATATTTAACGGAACCCTGTACCAACTTAGCACATAAAAGAGATCATACCTTTTCTAAGATTAAGGAGTGTCACATAGATAGTGATGGTAATATTTGATGCCAACTGGCTATTCCTTTATTTGCAATATTACGCAGGTAAAATACCCTGTCACCATGCTAAAGATTTCATTCCTTTATTTCTACGATTAAGAAGTGTCATGTAGTCAGTCAGCTATGGAGAAATATTTTTTCTTTTTCACCTTTAAAAGCCAACCACTTCAAATGCTCCAAACGATTTTCAAAAATACAAAACTATTCAAGGAACTCAATCTTGCTGAGAGGTTAAGGTCAGGGTTTGTAAGTAAAAAAAATGCAATAGTGACCATGCACCATTTTGGCATATTCAACCTTTTAAGCTCCAATATCAACATACATTTTCTTCTCACTATTCTCCGTATTTTTGTCATGACATTAGGAGTATTTGTCAAAAGATGAAGACCTTTGTCTTTGGTGGCTATTTCCGTTTTTTATCATTAGCTGAATCCTTGAACAAGTTGTGATATTGTGAGGAGAATTTGCATGCTTGTCACTATCTTGTCTTAATGGTTAAGGGAACCATCCCAAAATACTAGAAGTAACCTTGAGATAAATAAACATTCTGCTCAAGGGAGTCAGTAGATATAATCCCAGTTGGTTCATGTTAATTACACGGGAGTTGGCACTCAGTGGTTTATGCAAAAGGTAAGTGTGACTATTTCTTTTGACCAATTTAGGAACCGGTAATAAAGATATGGAGTTTTTTCATTCACATGACTACTGGCTATATTGGTTTAATGAAACAAAAGAAAGTATTTGCATAGAAATAGAGTTCAATTCCCAGAGGTTTAAGTTGGGACACCAACATGGCCGCCGTGACATCATGTGAAAACACTCTATAATATAGTAAAATGCTACAATAATTATTAATCTTCCATCGAAAATCAAAGCTGCTGGCTACAGAAAAGTTTAAAGGAGCCCCAAAAGGCCAGCAGCTGAGAATTTCAGAGTCCAACCTGTGAAATGTTAGAAGTAAACAACCTTACACCAGTAAGCTAACAGCCTTGATCATCAGAAAGCCACTGGACAAAATAATATACTTCTCACATGCAGAATATTTTCTTGAGACACTTTTGGCTGCTGAGGCCTCATAAACAACCAAAAGTGTCAACAAATTTCTTTGCTGTAGTTGAAAAATACCCGAAACCTTGTCCTCCATCTCAAATGCACTACATCCAGCTCTTCATAAGTTGATTGAGGTTCAGCTCAAGCTATGAGAGTGCAGTCGTATCCAGGAGTGGCATTCTCTACCTCAGTTACTACATGTGAAAGTGGTTGGCTGCCAGGGCATAGATGATGCAGTCCTCATTTGGTATGACCTTTTCTCTTTGCACTCAATCATACATGTATATGTTTTGGTTGGCCCTCCAAATATCTGTCCTGCAGAAAATGAGGAAATAACAAGAATGCCATCAAATGTGACAAGATTTAAATCCACTTGTTTATCCAAATGAGGTTGTGGTTATTGTGGTGTCTGTTTCCTGAGAGCATGTTTTCCATTTTTTATAACCTTACAATGTCTGGAATAACCTAGAAAAACAAGATCAAAAGACTAACTTGAACTTTGGACAAATATTACTGTGCTTGGTGATACAAATGAACTTTTCCCTACCACATGCTTTCCACTGACTGGTTATCATTCATGAAAGAGCATCTGACAACTGTTCCTGGTTGCTGTTGGTGGCTGTGAAAAAAGCACAAGAATTTAAGGTATATAGCAGCCATAAAACATTCGGTTGAAAGAAGGGAAAATGTACAAGTAGTCACAACTCCCGCTCTAAAGCTTATAATCTTCATGACAGCTTGGGCATCTTTACGACATTTCTGGGACTTTGTAGGTTTTATTTTAACACGGGACAACTAGTTAACTGGAGTCCGTTTACAAAATCAGGTATCCACAAGCACAAGAATGAAACTCTCCGCAGAATCACACTTGCTCTCCAACAAAGGAAAAGTAATTTTGCACACTTCCTCAAAAAATGGCTTAACCTGCTTCCTGGTCCCTACAGCATCCTTTAGAAAGGTCTATTTTACAGTTATGACAGCCACACGCAAGTCAAAGGTCACTTACATGCATGTGCAATTTTCTTTCTTTCTGGGTGATCCCCTTTTAGGCCTCTTCTTTGGTTTTCTCAACCTTCTTCACTTCTCCATTCTCTAGTTTGTAATAGCTGAGAGACAAAACTTAAGCGCACTTATGAGTGAACACAATAAACTTAACAGACCTCAACAAGAAAACAAAAACACTTGGCAATGCTGAAATTAAAGAAAATAACCATATTGCACTCAAAATACAATCAAATGCTCCTGTTAGCCAACTCATTTGTGTACGGCACGCCATATTGCGGGAATGCATTATGTATAAACATTTACACAATTAAATTACACATGCAACCCGATTCATTCCGATACCTGAGGCAACGCAAAAGTGACCATGTGCATTCTCTGGTGGTTTTCCATTGTTGCCATTCGACAAAGAGACGTCCTGTTTTTCTTCCGAGAACCTCCATATTCACAAGTTAAAAAGGAGATTAAATCCTATATGGGGTCTATCATTTTAATCCATGTGACAGATTTTGTTCCGTATAAGGCCAGTATAAAACTCTCTGTTCCTGTATAAAGGGCATTTATTCAGTTCTCACAGGCCAATTTCTACATTAAACACTGCATACTGAATAAGTGGGAAACTTTTACTGCCTGAGGAAAGGGATGTTTAAAAAAAAGGACCTAAACCCAGAGTTGGGTAGAATGGCCCACAGCATTCACAACTCTTGTTGTGATGTGTGGACACGTCCAAAGCGGGAATAGATTCACAATGAGAAATATTCTCTATTCTTTAACATCACAAACCACAGACAGTAAAAGGCCCTCTGGTCCTGCAAACAGTGGTCAGACATTTGGTATGCTATATGATACAACTCTTAGAAAAAACACTCACATATTGTAGGCAAATGCCTTCTTGTATTTGAGGTTTCCCTCTGGAGATCTTCATTGTACATCTCAAATTTCTGGCAACTTGTCTTCTGGTATTTCTATTTTCTGGCAACTGTTCTCCTGATGATTCTAGTTTGAGGAAATAGCCTTCGGTGCACTTATGAGAGGAGGCATGTAAACAAATGAGGCCTTAAAGTAAAACAGGAATGTAAACACATGACAATGCTGAAAACTGAACTAACTGTACTTGTAATGCATAATATAAGGTTTACAATGCACTTTCACTTAGTTGTTGCAATGCCTTGTTTGCAGGGCAGAAATTGCCATTGTCAAAGTGAAAGATCTAATTGAAAACTAATTTGATACATGAATCCATACTGCTTCTGTTCGACATTTCTGTGCATAGATCACTATATCTTTAATTCCAAAGATCAACAATGTTATTCTCCTGTCTCATCACTAGAAGGTTTTCCATAACAAATTTAGGCCCTAACTTGTGTTTGAAAATGTTACATATGTTGGGCAAAGCAATCTAAGCATCTTGTCTTAAATCTTAAATTCATTCAGTGAAATTCATAAAATTTAAACTGTTGCTTCCTGTATTCTCACTGCCAAGACATTTGCCAGTTAACTTTCCAAAACAGACCATGCACTTGCCAACCATTTTGAGGTTGTTTTGCTTCAACTGGAAACTTTTTCACCACAAATTTAATTCAGTTATTAAAAAAATCTCCATGTTTTACCTTCAATGTTATACAAAAAGTTCAATATCTCTTTTTTTCAATATTCTCATTCAAAACCAGTCTAACAAAGCAATCTAAACTTCTTGTCTGAAATCCTAACTTTATTAGGGAAATTAAAAAAAAAAAAATATTACATCCTATATTCTCACTGCCAAGACATTTCACAGTTAATTATCACTTTCTGAAAAAGACCATGCACGTGCCAACTATTTTGTGGTTGTTTTGCTTCAAACTGGCAAATGTTTCAAAGCAAATTTTATCAGTTATTGAAAAAATCTCCATGTTTTACCTGTATGAAGGGAATTCATTCAGTTCTCACAGGGCAATTTCCAGACTAAACACTGGATATTGAAAAAGTGAAAAAGCTTTATTGCCTGTGGAAAGTGATGTTTAAAAAAAATCAAAGCACCCAACCCAAAATTGGGAAGAAAAGCCCACAACAGTACAACCCTTGTTGTCAACTATGGACTAGCCAAAGTGGGAATAGATGCGCAATGAGACACATTAATTATCTCTTCATTAACATCACAACCCACAGACAGTAAAAGGCTCTCTGATCCTGCAAACAGTAATCAGACATTTGGTATGCTATACAATACTCATTAAAGGAACAACTCCAGAGGTGTGGTGGTGTAGTGGTTAGCACGTCGGACTTTCAATTAGAGGGTCGATGGTTCGTGGCCAGGTTGGTCTCTTCATTGCTGTGTTGTTTCCTTAGACAAGAAACTTTGTTCCACATTGTCTCTCATCGCCCAGGTTATAAATGGGTACTGGAGACATACTGCTGGTGGTACTAACCCTGCGATGAACTAGCATCCCATCCAGGGGGGAGTAGCAATACTCCTAGTTGCTTCATGCTACAGAAACCGGGCTAAGCTACAGCCGTGTGGGCCACTTGGGCGTGAAGTGTGACTTTACCTACCTTTAACTCGGACACAAAACACTCACATATTGTAGGCAAACTCCTTCTTGTATTTGTGGTTTCCCTCTAGGGGTCTTCATTGTATATCTCAAATTTCTGGCAACTGCACAGTTTTCTGTTTTTTTTTCTCTATGTTTTGGCAACTGATCTCCTGATTTTTCTAGTTTGAGAAAAGCCTTTGGCGCACTTATGAGAGGAGGCATGTAAACAAATGAGGCCTTGAACAGCAAAGTAAAAACATGACATCCTGAAAACTGAGCCAACTGTACTTCTTATGCATAATTACTTAGTTGTTCGAATGCCTTGTTTGCAAGGCAGTCGTTGGCATTATCAAGTTGAAAGATCTAATTGACACTAATATTATTATTAATTTCATACCTGAATCTATATTGCCCCTGTTCAACATTTCTGTGCATACATCACTGTATCTTTTATCCCAAACATAAACAATGCAATTCTCCTGACTCAACACTATTGTATTTCATGTTACCTCTGAAAATTTGGCGGTTTTGCATGGTTGGCAATCGACAAAAAGGCGTCCTGTTTTTCTTCCAAGAACCTCCGTATTCACGAGTTAAAAAGGAGATTAACTCCTATATGGGGTCTATCATTTTCATTTTAATCCCTGTGACAGATTTTGTTCAGTATAAGGCCAGTATAAAACTCTCTGTTTGTGTATAAAGGCCATTCATTATAAGTGTATAAAGGGCATTCATCATTCAGTTCTCACAGGCCAATGTCTACATTAAACACTGCATACTGAATAACTGGAAAAGTTTTACTGCCTGAGGAAAGGGATGTTTAAAAAAAAGGACCTAAACCCAGAGTTGGGTAGAATGGCCCACAGCATTCACAACTCTGGTTGTGATGTATGGACACGTCCAAAGCGGGAATAGATTCACAATGAGAAATATTCTCTATTCTTTAACATCACAAACCACAGACAGTAAAAGGCCCTCTGGTCCTGCAAACAGTGGTCAGACATTTGGTATGCTATATGATACAACTCTTAGAAAAAGCACTCACATATTGTAGGCAAATGCCTTCTTGTATTTGAGGTTTCCCTCTGGAGATCTTCATTGTACATCTCAAATTTCTGGCAACTTGTCTTCTGGTATTTCTATTTTCTGGCAACTGTTCTCCTGATGATTCTAGTTTGAGGAAATAGCCTTCGGTGCACTTATGAGAGGAGGGATGTAAACAAATGAGGCCTTAAAGTATAACAGGAATGTAAACACATGACAATGCTGAAAACTGAACTAACTGTACTTGTAATGCATAATATAAGGTTTACAATGCACTTTCACTTAGTTGTTGCAATGCCTTGTTTGCAGGGCAGAAATTGCCATTTTTGTCAAAGTGAAAGATCTAATTGACAACTAATTTGATACATGAATCCATACTGCTTCTGTTCGACATTTCTGTGCATAGATCACTATATCTTTAATTCCAAAGATCAACAATGTTATTCTCCTGTCTCATCACTAGAAGGTTTTCCATAACAAATTTAGGCCCTAACTTGTGTTTGAAAATGTTACATATGTTGGGCAAAGCAATCTAAGCATCTTGTCTTAAATCTTAAATTCATTCAGTGAAATTCATAAAATTTAAACTGTTGCTTCCTGTATTCTCACTGCCAAGACATTTGCCAGTTAACTTTCCAAAACAGACCATGCACTTGCCAACCATTTTGAGGTTGTTTTGCTTCAACTGGAAACTTTTTCACCACCAATTTAATTCAGTTATTAAAAAAATCTCCATGTTTTACCATCAATGTTATACAAAAAGTTCAATATCTCTTTTTTTCAATATTCTCATTCAAAACCAGTCTAACAAAGCAATCTAAACTTCTTGTCTGAAATCCTAACTTTATTAGGGAAATTAAAAAAAGAAAAAATATTACATCCTATATTCTCACTGCCAAGACATTTCACAGTTAATTATCACTTTCTGAAAAAGACCATGCACGTGCCAACTATTTTGTGGTTGTTTTGCTTCAAACTGGCAAATGTTTCAAAGCAAATTTTATCAGTTACTGAAAAAATCTCCATGTTTTACCTGTATGAAGGGAATTCATTCAGTTCTCACAGGGCAATTTCCAGACTAAACACTGCATATTGAAAAAGTGAAAAAGCGTTATTGCCTGTGGAAAGTGATGTTTAAAAAAAATCAAAGCACCCAACCCAAAATTGGGAAGAAAAGCCCACAACAGTACAACCCTTGTTGTCAACTATGGACTAGCCAAAGTGGGAATAGATGCGCAATGAGACACATTAATTATCTCTTCATTAACATCACAACCCACAGACAGTAAAAGGCTCTCTGATCCTGCAAACAGTAATCAGACATTTGGTATGCTATACAATACTCATTAAAGGAACAACTCCAGAGGTGTGGTGGTGTAGTGGTTAGCACGTCGGACTTTCAATTAGAGGGTCGATGGTTCGTGGCCAGGTTGGTCTCTTCATTGCTGTGTTGTTTCCTTAGACAAGAAACTTTGTTCCACATTGTCTCTCATCGCCCAGGTTACAAATGGGTACTGGAGACATACTGCTGGTGGTACTAACCCTGCGATGAACTAGCATCCCATCCAGGGGGGAGTAGCAATACTCCTAGTTGCTTCATGCTACAGAAACCGGGCTAAGCTACGGCCGTGTGGGCCACTTGGGCGTGAAGTGTGACTTTACCTACCTTTAACTCGGACACAAAACACTCATATATTGTAGGCAAACTCCTTCTTGTATTTGTGGTTTCCCTCTAGGGGTCTTCATTGTATATCTCAAATTTCTGGCAACTGCACAGTTTTCTGTTTTTTTTTTTTCTATGTTTTGGCAACTGATCTCCTGATTTTTCTAGTTTGAGAAAAGCCTTTGGCGCACTTATGAGAGGAGGCATGTAAACAAATGAGGCCTTGAACAGCAAAGTAAAAACATGACATCCTGAAAACTGGGCCAACTGTACTTCTTATGCATAATTACTAAGTTGTTCGAATGCCTTGTTTGCAAGGCAGTCGTTGGCATTATCAAGTTGAAAGATCTAATTGACACTAATATTATTATTAATTTCATACCTGAATCTATATTGCCCCTGTTCAACATTTCTGTGCATACATCACTGTATCTTTTATCCCAAACATAAACAATGCAATTCTCCTGACTCAACACTATTGTATTTCATGTTACCTCTGAAAATTTGGCGGTTTTGCATGGTTGGCAATCGACAAAAAGGCGTCCTGTTTTTCTTCCAAGAACCTCCGTATTCACAAGTTAAAAAGGAGATTAACTCCTATATGGGGTCTATCATTTTCATTTTAATCCCTGTGACAGATTTTGTTCAGTATAAGGCCAGTATAAAACTCTCTGTTCGTGTATAAAGGCCATTCATTATAAGTGTATAAAAGGCATTCATCATTCAGTTCTCACAGGCCAATGTCTACATTAAACACTGCATACTGAATAACTGGAAAAGGTTTACTGCCTGAGGAAAGGGATGTTTAAAAAAAAGGACCTAAACCCAGAGTTGGGTAGAATGGCCCACAGCATTCACAACTCTGGTTGTGATGTATGGACACGTCCAAAACGGGAATAGATTCACAATGAGAAATATTCTCTATTCTTTAACATCACAAACCACAGACAGTAAAAGGCCCTCTGGTCCTGCAAACAGTGGTCAGACATTTGGTATGCTATATGATACAACTCTTAGAAAAAACACTCACATATTGTAGGCAAATGCCTTCTTGTATTTGAGGTTTCCCTCTGGAGATCTTCATTGTACATCTCAAATTTCTGGCAACTTGTCTTCTGGTATTTCTATTTTCTGGCAACTGTTCTCCTGATGATTCTAGTTTGAGGAAATAGCCTTCGGTGCACTTATGAGAGGAGGCATGTAAACAAATGAGGCCTTAAAGTAAAACAGGAATGTAAACACATGACAATGCTGAAAACTGAACTAACTGTACTTGTAATGCATAATATAAGGTTTACAATGCACTTTCACTTAGTTGTTGCAATGCCTTGTTTGCAGGGCAGAAATTGCCATTGTCAAAGTGAAAGATCTAATTGACAACTAATTTGATACATGAATCCATACTGCTTCTGTTCGACATTTCTGTGCATAGATCACTATATCTTTAATTCCAAAGATCAACAATGTTATTCTCCTGTCTCATCACTAGAAGGTTTTCCATAACAAATTTAGGCCCTAACTTGTGTTTGAAAATGTTACATATGTTGGGCAAAGCAATCTAAGCATCTTGTCTTAAATCTTAAATTCATTCAGTGAAATTCATAAAATTTAAACTGTTGCTTCCTGTATTCTCACTGCCAAGACATTTGCCAGTTAACTTTCCAAAACAGACCATGCACTTGCCAACCATTTTGAGGTTGTTTTGCTTCAACTGGAAACTTTTTCACCACCAATTTAATTCAGTTATTAAAAAAATCTCCATGTTTTACCATCAATGTTATACAAAAAGTTCAATATCTCTTTTTTTCAATATTCTCATTCAAAACCAGTCTAACAAAGCAATCTAAACTTCTTGTCTGAAATCCTAACTTTATTAGGGAAATTAAAAAAAAAAAAATATTACATCCTATATTCTCACTGCCAAGACATTTCACAGTTAATTATCACTTTCTGAAAAAGACCATGCACGTGCCAACTATTTTGTGGTTGTTTTGCTTCAAACTGGCAAATTTTTCAAAGCAAATTTTATCAGTTATTGAAAAAATCTCCATGTTTTACCTGTATGAAGGGAATTCATTCAGTTCTCACAGGGCAATTTCCAGACTAAACACTGCATATTGAAAAAGTGAAAAAGCTTTATTGCCCGTAGAAAGTGATGTTTAAAAAAATCAAAGCACCCAACCCAAAATTGGGAAGAAAAGCCCACAACAGTACAACCCTTGTTGTCAACTATGGACTAGCCAAAGTGGGAATAGATG
Organism: Pavona decussata; assembly: GCF_977016875.1. Lineage (NCBI taxonomy): Eukaryota > Metazoa > Cnidaria > Anthozoa > Scleractinia > Agariciidae > Pavona > Pavona decussata. The sequence goes on from NW_028145648.1 coordinate 137,732, forward strand.
CGCAATGAGACACATTAATTATCTCTTCATTAACATCACAAACCACAGACAGTAAAAGGCTCTCTGATCCTGCAGACAGTAATCAGACATTTGGTATGCTATACAATACTCATTAAAGGAACAACTCCAGAGGTGTGGTGGTGTAGTGGTTAGTACGTCGGACTTTCAATTAGAGGGTCGGTGGTTCGTGGCCAGGTTGGTCTCTTCGTTGCTGTGTTGTTTCCTTAGACAAGAAACTTTGTTCCACATTGTCTCTCATCGCCCAGGTTATAAATGGGTACTGGAGACATACTGCTGGTGGTACTAACCCTGCGATGAACTAGCATCCCATCCAGGGGGGAGTAGCAATACTCCTAATACTCCTAGTTGCTTCATACTACAGAAACCGGGCTAAGCTACGGCCATATGGGCCACTTGGGCGTGTAGTGCGACTTTACCTACCTTTAACTCTGACACAAAACACTCACATATTGTAGGCAAACTCCTTCTCGTATTTGTTGTTTCTCTCTAGAAGTCTTCATTGTACAACTGGCAACTGGTCTTCTGGTATTTCTATTTTCTGGCAACTGTTCTCCTGATTTTTCTAGTTTGAGAAAAGCCTGTGGTGCACTTATGAGTTGAGGCATGTAAACAAATGAGGCCTTAAACAGGAATGTAAACACATGACAATGCTGAAAACTGAATTAACTGTACTCATAATGCATAAAATTAGGTTAACAATGCACTTTCAGTTAGTTGTTGCAATGCCTTGTTTGCAGGACAGACATTGCCATTATCAAAGTGAAAGATCTGATTGACAACTAATTTGATACCTGAATCTATATTGCTTCTGTTCGACATTTCTGCACATACATCGCAGCATCTTTTATCCCAAAGATCAAAAATGTAATTCTCCTGTCTCGTCGCTAGAAGGTTTTCCATGACAAATTTAGGTCCTAAATTGTGTTTGAGAATGTTACATATGTTGGGCTCCATTTATGAAATAAAGCCCTTGTTACAAACTTTGGAGAAACGACCCTCCATCTTTCATAATTATATCCACAACAGCTTGACTACCTTTTGTATTGCAAAACTTGAACCTTCTATTATTCAGGCTCTCCTTCGGCCTTAGATTGATTGCACTCCATTTGACAATGGTCTTCTCCAGGGCACACAACTCATTATGCCAGTAAGGGATGCCACATGGAAATGTTTACAGGTGTTAAAATTGATCGCATTCAAAGTTGATCTGTTTTTAATATGATTATTGTAGTATGACCCTATTATATCTCTAAAAATGCAATGGGAATTGATGGAGAATTTTTATTGCAAATGCTGATGCCCCCTGAAGATGGAAGGGCTGGCCAGGCCATAGATGACAGGCAGTTAAGTGAGTTCATGTAATCTCCAGCAGATGCTTAAATATTGAGGACTGACATGACACCTTATGTTGAGGATTTAACATCATAGTGTGGTTTGGCCGATTGGTACATTGTAATAGCTAGAAACGGTTTGATTCCCATTAGAAACCCAGACTTTTGTGGCTACTGCCTTTGAGCAAAATAGACACAATGTCATCATATGTATCATATCATGCATGTAAGTATGTAGTGTGGCCAGTCATAACTTTTGGGGATCAGAAAACTAAGATATCGGTTTTCTCTTGGTTTACATGACCGATATGAACATATTGGTTTTATTATAAAATGAAGCACCAGGAGAATGTCTAAATTGTCAAGAGATTTTTTTTGCCTTTACGACAATTAAGATACATCTGTGTTGAACCCAGAGTGCAGAGACATTCCAGAAGAATGACCAATCACTGGAAATACATTTTGGGATGGGATAAGAAACAGTCTGAATTCTGCTCAAAACTTGAAACCAAACGTTGGACCTCAAATGGATTTTTACAAGACTTGGGAAACGACTACAGTATCGTAATTTTTGGGGTTTCAATTGTTGATATCTTTTTTAACAGCATTGGACGTGATCTGATATTTTTGAGCCAAAATTTTTTAATTTCTGTAATCTGCCTTACAAAACAATCTGAGCGATCACTTTGAACAGAGACAAAGTATTTGCAAAAATTAAACTTGTGTTGCCATGCAAGCAATAAAATCCCAAGTTGTTTTTACTTCTGAAAGCATAGCTATTGATTATTTGAATAAAATTTTTGGTTGGATAAGCTTTCATCGATTATTCTTTTTTATTTATTCATATTTGTGTTTGGGAAAGTGACGCTTCAACATTGACAATTTCCATACTTAAGTGTTGTTAAGCATTTTTGTACTGCAATAAAAAATGAAATAAATAAATAAATAACAAATCTAGTTTGTAAGTTACTTTTGCAAGTCGCAGTTGTTGCAAATGATTTCTTTTTATTACTAATGTTCTTACCATATTTTGAATTTCTCTGAGTGTTATCAACTGCCCATGGCAAAAAAATATATATTTGTTTCATATAATAACCAAGACATTTGAACACATTTTATGTAAGCCAGTATCACATTGACACAAATTGTTATGTAATCCAAAAGGATTTCACTGACAATATTTTCAAAACCAGCCTTTATTCCAGGAGGAATTTCTGATGCCATATTACAGCATGTGAATCACTTCTTTTTTCTTTTGTCTTTTTAACTCGTGAATGCGCGCATGCGCAATGAACGAGTTATAGCGATGGCTGACTGTTGACTTGGTTGGTTTGTTGGTCGGTTCTGTCGTTAACTTTCGGGCGTGCGCAGTGAATGTGTTTTAAATTCAATTAGTGGAAAAAACACGTGAACATTTTTTGTTCACGGCACATCAGGTTATTCTTATTCAATATGTAGAGAATAATTTGACAATCATTTAGTGCAAGAATGAAGATTTTTCGTTAAATCTGAGCAAAGCTACAAGTTTTTTCAGTTTTTCAGAAAGTCCGGGGTCGTAAACTCAATTAGTGAGAAAAAAAAAACGCGAAAATTTTTTTCACGACGCATCAGAATTCCCTTATTCATTCTGTACAGAATAATTTAGCAATCATTTTAGTGTAAGAATGGAGATTTTTTGTTGAATCTGAGCAAAGTTATAGGTTTTTTTGTTTTTTCCTCAAACTGCAGTGTCTTTTAAGAATTAGAAATAATTTAAGTTAAAAATAATTTAATTAAAAAATAATTTAATTTAAAAGTAATTGTCGGCATGGACTTTGAATAAACAGGACGCTTTTAAGAGCTTTAGCACTAGTGGCTTTATTTATTCTAGGCCTCACCGATTTTTTAACCTATCCTCCCTTCGCGATTAAACTAACTGAATCGTTTTAGTCAGAAAGAATGCGTGATATTGCGTTGCGCAACTTGAAATTTTGCCGCCAAAAAATATTTCCCGCCAGAAAATGTCTTCAGCTGAAAGAAGCACTCTAAAGTTCACTGCTAATCATAACTTTTTGCACACATGAAAACTCGACATCTTTCACCATATTTTTCTTTCTCATACAAAAGTATTACATCAAGTAGATTAGTTTGCTAAAGAAAACTAGTTTTGCTGTCAGTTTTCACGCGAAAGCGGAACGTGCCATGTCACGCATCAATGACATCGTAAAATAAATTATGCAAATTTCTAGTGAAATAAACACTTTAAGATCTCGTCAGCTTTCATAGAGTTTTCAAAGGGAAAAAATGTTTCATTTTTGTCATTAACAACTGGTAATTTATGGGAAAGCAAAAGGACGCGGTCGATAAATAATTCTTATTTAGCAAGAGCTAGTCATATTTCATTATTTAGTATAAACATTCAACTTACTGCAACGCTTGTATTTTAGGTATCCCTTACTGCAATAGCCCACTTTGAAAATGAGTTCTGGCCTGGGTCGAAAGTAACTACCAAAGCGATTGTGGGATTCTTTGGGGGGAGACTGAATGCAATGACAATAGCTAACGTCCCCCAAACAAACTGCCCAAGGGATTGTGGGATTGTTTGGGGGGAGACTGAATGCAATGACAATAGCTAACGTCCCCCAAACCTTCCCACAATCGATTGGGAAGCTACTTTCGACCCAGGCTATCACTCTTTTTCAAAGTGGGCTATATATCTAGCCTAACTTCATGAAAAAAACCAAAGGATTTTTGTCATTCCATATTTGACTGCTACATGCTCGCTCCCTGTTTTTAGAGAGCAAACGTGAGATTCGCTGTTTTTTTTTTTTTTTTTCGTAAAAAAAATTAGTACTGAACTCCAAAGGAAAAATTTCAGGCATTTATGTCAAGCATGAAATGTCATGCGATACTCTGTTGGACAGATTTCCCTTTGTGAGATCGGCTTGAAAAACACAAATCTAACTAAGAGTTAAAAAAAGTATGCCCTGCAGTAATTTTGTAATTTTAATTCCCAAAAAAACTTCACTTGCCCGATGGATGGTCAGAATCCACTAGCCCGATCACAAAATCCAGTAGCCCCGGACTATCGGATACGAATTTGCATGACGTAACTGCACATGGTGTGCTTCTATGAACTTTGAATTAAAAAAAAACACCTGATTTTCTTTAATCGGCGCATCAAAATAATCTTATTAAATCTGTAGAGAATAATTTGAAAATCATTTTTATAGTACAAGAATGGTTATTTTTTGTTACATATTCGGGCAAAGATATAATTTCTTTTAGCTTTCAAGAAAGTTTCCGTAGCCGTCTAAATTTCAATTACTGATGTGTCATCTGCATTCACGAGTTGGCTCACAGGAGCCTTTGATTTTATCTCACTTCCAATGAAGAGTTACAGAGAAACAGTTACAAACATAAATACAAGCTAAGAAAATACAATACAATACAAGACTTATATCAGCTTAAAAAATTAAATAGAAAAAAAAAAGATGTTTGTTTACAATTTACAATACACAAAGTGCTGCTTCATTTAATAGGCAAAAAGATAGGTTTTAGTTCTACGGCATTTAAAGATTGATTTGTAATTTTGAATTGTGTTTTTCTACGTGAAGTTTGCTTCTCAGAACAGCAAGGAAGGTATCAAAGAAATAAGGGTCTTCTTCTCTCAAGGCAGTGTAAATTTAATATTTTGCAATTATTAAACTGAGGTTCAGGCCAAGTTGCAGCACGATGTACTGTTAGTGAAGCCATAGATAATATTTCATTATTTAGTATAAACGTAGCCACGTGGTCATCTCAACTTAAACTTTGTCACATTCAACTTGCTGCAATGCTTGTATTTTAGGTATCTCTCACTGCAATAGCCCACTTTGAAAATGAGTCCTGGCCTGGTTCGAGAGTAACTGCCCAAGCGATTGTGGGATTGTTTGGGGGGAGACTGAATGCAATGATAATAGCTAACGTCCCCCAAACCAACTGCCCAAGGCATTGTGGGATTGTTTGGGGGGAGACTGAATGCAATGACAATAGCTAACGTCCCCCAAACCTTCCCACAATCGATTGGGAAGCTACTTTCGACCCATGCTATCACTCTTTTTCAAAGTGGGCTATATATCTAGCCTAAATTCATGAAAACAAGCAAAGGATTTCCGTTCATTCCATATTTGACTGCTACATGCTCGCTCCCTGGTTTTAGAGAGCAAACGTGAGTTTCGCCGTTTTTTTTTTTTTTTTTTTCGCAAAAAAATTAGTTCTGAACTCCAAAGGAAAAATTTCAGGCATTTATGTCGGGCATGAAATGTCATGTGATACTCTGTTGGACAGATTTCCCTTTGTGAGATCGGCTTGAAAAACACAAATCTACCTGGAAGTTAAAAAAAGTATGCCCTACAGTAATTTTGTAATTTTAATTCCCAAAAAAACTTCACTTGCCTGATGGATGGTCAAAATCCACTAGCCTGATCGCAAAATCCAGTAGCCCCGAACTATCAGACACGAATTTGCATGACGTAGCTGCACATGGTGTGTTTCTATGAACTTTGAATTAAAAAAAAAAAAGACATGATTTTTTTAAATCGGCGCATCAAAATATCTTATTATTATTATTCTGTAGAGAATAATTTGACAATCATTTTTATAGTACAAGAATGGTTATTTTTTGTTACATAATCGGGCAAAGATATAATTTCTTTAAGCTTTCAAGGAAGTTTCCGTAGCCGTCTAAATTTCAATTACTGATGTGTCGTCTGCATTCACGAGTTGGCTCACAGGAGCCTTTGATTTTATCTCCCTTCCAATGAAGAGTTACAGAGAAACAGTTACAAACATAAATACAAGCTAAGAAAATACAATACAATACAAGACTTATATCAGCTTAAAAAATTTAATAGAAAAAAAAAGAGGTTTGTGTTTTTCTATGTGAAGTTTGCTTCTCAGAACAGCAAGGAAGGTATCAAAGAAATTAGGGTCTTCTTCTCTCAAGGCAATGTAAATGTAATATTTTGCAATTATTAAACTGAGGTTCAGGCCAAGTTGCAGCACGATGTACTGTTAGTGAAGCCATAGATAATATTTCATTATTTAGTATAAACGTAGCCACGTGGTCATCTCAACTTAAACTTTGTCACATTCAACTTGCTGCAACGCTTGTATTTTAGGTATCTCTCACTGCAATAGCCCACTTTGAAAATGAGTCCTGGCCTGGTTCGAGAGTAACTGCCCAAGCGATTGTGGGATTGTTTGGGGGGAGACTGAATGCAATGATAATAGCTAACGTCCCCCAAACCAACTGCCCAAGGGATTGTGGGATTGTTTGGGGGGAGACTGAATGCAATGACAATAGCTAACGTCCCCCAAACCTTCCCACAATCGATTGGGAAGCTACTCTCGACCCATGCTATCACTCTTTTTCAAAGTGGGCTATATATCTAGCCTAAATTCATGAAAACAAGCAAAGGATTTCCGTTCATTCCATATTTGACTGCTACATGCTCGCTCCCTGTTTTTAGAGAGCAAACGTGAGTTTCGCCGTTTTTTTTTTTTTTTTTTTTTTCGCAAAAAAATTAGTTCTGAACTCCAAAGGAAAAATTTCAGGCATTTATGTCAGGCATGAAATGTCATGCGATACTCTGTTGGACAGATTTCCCTTTGTGAGATCGGCTTGAAAAACACAAATCTACCTGGAAGTTAAAAAAAGTATGCCCTACAGTAATTTTGTAATTTTAATTCCCAAAAAAACTTCACTTGCCCGATGGATGGTCAGAATCCACTAGCCCGATCGCAAAATCCAGTAGCCCCGGACTATCGGATACGAATTTGCATGACGTAGCTGCACATGGTGTGCTTCTATGAACCTTGAATTTAAAAAAAACACATGATTTTTTTTTAATTGGCGCATCAAAATCATTTTTATAGTACAAGAAAGGTTAGTTTTTGTTACATAATCGGGCAGAGATATAATTTCTTTAAGCTTTCAAGGAAGTTTCCGTAGCCGTCTAAATTTCAATTACTGATGTGTTGTCTGCATTCACGAGTTGGCTCACAGGAGCCTTTGATTTTATCTCACTTCCAATGAAGAGTTACAGAGAAACAGTTACAAACATAAATACAAGCTAAGAAAATACAATACAATACAAGACTTATATAAGCTTAAAAAATTTAATAGAAAAAAAAAAGACGTTTGTTTACAATTTACAATACACAAAGTGCTGCTTCATTTAATAGGCAAAAAGGTAGGTTTTAGTTCTACGGCAAATAAAGATTGATTTGTAATTTTGAATTGTGTTTTTCTATGTGAAGTTTGCTTCTCAGAACAGCAAGGAAGGTATCAAAGAAATTAGGGTCTTCTTCTCTCAAGGCAATGTAAATGTAATATTTTGCAATTATTAAACTGAGGTTCAGGCCAAGTTGCAGCACGATGTACTGTTAGTGAAGCCATAGATAATATTTCATTATTTAGTATAAACGTAGCCACGTGGTCATCTCAACTTAAACTTTGTCACATTCAACTTGCTGCAACGTTTGTATTTTAGGTATCTCTCACTGCAATAGCCCACTTTTAAAATGAGTCCTGGCCTGGTTCGAGAGTAACTGCCCAAGCGATTGTGGGATTGTTTGGGGGGAGACTGAATGCAATGATAAAAGCTAACGTCCCCCAAACCAACTGCCCAAGGGATTGTGGGATTGTTTGGGGGGAGACTGAATACAATGACAATAGCTAACGTCCCCCAAACCTTCCCACAATCGATTGGGAAGCTACTTTCGACCCATGCTATCACTCTTTTTCAAAGTGGGCTATATATCTAGCCTAAATTCATGAAAACAAGCAAAGGATTTCCGTTTATTCCATATTTGACTGCTACATGCTCGCTCCCTGTTTTTAGACAGCAAACGTGAGTTTCGCTGTTTTTTTTTTTTTTCGTAAAAAAATTAGTTCTGAACTCCAAAGGAAAAATTTCAGGCATTTATGTCGGGCATGAAATGTCATGTGATACTCTGTTGGACAGATTTCCCTTTGTGAGATTGGCTTGAAAAACACAAATCTACCTGGAAGTTAAAAAAAGTATGCCCTACAGTAATTTTGTAATTTTAATTCCCAAAAAAACTTCACTTGCCCGATGGATGGTCAAAATCCACTAGCCTGATCGCAAAATCCAGTAGCCCCGAACTATCAGACACGAATTTGCATGACGTAGCTGCACATGGTGTGTTTCTATGAACTTTGAATTAAAAAAAAAAAGACATGATTTTTTTAAATCGGCGCATCAAAATAATCTTATTAAATCTGTAGAGAATAATTTGACAATCATTTTTATAGTACAAGAATGGTTATTTTTTGTTACATAATCGGGCAAAGATATAATTTCTTTAAGCTTTCAAGGAAGTTTCCGTAGCCGTCTAAATTTCAATTACTGATGTGTCGTCTGCATTCACGAGTTGGCTCACAGGAGCCTTTGATTTTATCTCCCTTCCAATGAAGAGTTACAAAGAAACAGTTACAAACATAAATACAAGCTAAGAAAATACAATACAATACAAGACTTATATCAGCTTAAAAAATTTAATAGAAAAAAAAAGAGGTTTGTGTTTTTCTATGTGAAGTTTGCTTCTCAGAACAGCAAGGAAGGTATCAAAGAAATTAGGGTCTTCTTCTCTCAAGGCAATGTAAATGTAATATTTTGCAATTATTAAACTGAGGTTCAGGCCAAGTTGCAGCACGATGTACTGTTAGTGAAGCCATAGATAATATTTCATTATTTAGTATAAACGTAGCCACGTGGTCATCTCAACTTAAACTTTGTCACATTCAACTTGCTGCAACGCTTGTATTTTAGGTATCTCTCACTGCAATAGCCCACTTTGAAAATGAGTCCTGGCCTGGTTCGAGAGTAACTGCCCAAGCGATTGTGGGATTGTTTGGGGGGAGACTGAATGCAATGATAATAGCTAACGTCCCCCAAACCAACTGCCCAAGGGATTGTGGGATTGTTTGGGGGGAGACTGAATGCAATGACAATAGCTAACGTCCCCCAAACCTTCCCACAATCGATTGGGAAGCTACTTTCGACCCATGCTATCACTCTTTTTCAAAGTGGGCTATATATCTAGCCAAAATTCATGAAAACAAGCAAAGGATTTCCGTTCATTCCATATTTGACTGCTACATGCTCGCTCCCTGTTTTTAGAGAGCAAACGTGAGTTTCGCCATTTTTTTTTTTTTTTTTTTTCGCAAAAAAATTAGTTCTGAACTCCAAAGGAAAAATTTCAGGCATTTATGTCGGGCATGAAATGTCATGTGATACTCTGTTGGACAGATTTCCCTTTGTGAGATTGGCTTGAAAAACACAAATCTACCTGGAAGTTAAAAAAAGTATGCCCTACAGTAATTTTGTAATTTTAATTCCCAAAAAAACTTCACTTGCCCGATGGATGGTCAGAATCCACTAGCCCGATCGCAAAATCCAGTAGCCCCGGACTATCAGACACGAATTTGCATGACGTAGCTGCACATGGTGTGTTTCTATGAACTTTGAATTAAAAAAAAAAAGACATGATTTTTTTAAATCGGCGCATCAAAATAATCTTATTATTATTATTCTGTAGAGAATAATTTGACAATCATTTTTATAGTACAAGAATGGTTATTTTTTGTTACATAATCGGGCAAAGATATAATTTCTTTAAGCTTTCAAGGAAGTTTCCGTAGCCGTCTAAATTTCAATTACTGATGTGTCGTCTGCATTCACGAGTTGGCTCACAGGAGCCTTTGATTTTCTCACTTCCAATAAAGAGTTACAGAGAAACAGTTACAAACATAAATACAAGCTAAGAAAATACAATACAATACAAGACTTATATCAGCTTAAAAAATTTAATAGAAAAAAAAAGAGGTTTGTGTTTTTCTATGTGAAGTTTGCTTCTCAGAACAGCAAGGAAGGTATCAAAGAAATTAGGGTCTTCTTCTCTCAAGGCAATGTAAATGTAATATTTTGCAATTATTAAACTGAGGTTCAGGCCAAGTTGCAGCACGATGTACTGTTAGTGAAGCCATAGATAATATTTCATTATTTAGTATAAACGTAGCCACGTGGTCATCTCAACTTAAACTTTGTCACATTCAACTTGCTGCAACGCTTGTATTTTAGGTATCTCTCACTGCAATAGCCCACTTTGAAAATGAGTCCTGGCCTGGTTCGAGAGTAACTGCCCAAGCGATTGTGGGATTGTTTGGGGGGAGACTGAATGCAATGACAATAGCTAACGTCCCCCAAACCTTCCCACAATCGATTGGGAAGCTACTTTCGACCCATGCTATCACTCTTTTTCAAAGTGGGCTATATATCTAGCCTAAATTCATGAAAACAAGCAAAGGATTTCCGTTCATTCCATATTTGACTGCTACATGCTCGCTCCCTGTTTTTAGAGAGCAAACGTGAGTTTCGCCGTTTTTTTTTTTTTTTTTTTTTTTGCAAAAAAATTAGTTCTGAACTCCAAAGGAAAAATTTCAGGCATTTATGTCAGGCATGAAATGTCATGCGATACTCTGTTGGACAGATTTCCCTTTGTGAGATCGGCTTGAAAAACACAAATCTACCTGGAAGTTAAAAAAAGTATGCCCTACAGTAATTTTGTAATTTTAATTCCCAAAAAAACTTCACTTGCCCGATGGATGGTCAGAATCCACTAGCCCGATCGCAAAATCCAGTAGCCCCGGACTATCGGATACGAATTTGCATGACGTAGCTGCACATGGTGTGCTTCTATGAACCTTGAATTTAAAAAAACACATGATTTTTTTTTAATTGGCGCATCAAAATAATCTTATTAAATCTGTAGAGAATAATTTGACAATCATTTTTATAGTACAAGAATGGTTATTTTCTGTTACATAATCGGGCAAAGATATAATTTCTTTAAGCTTTCAAGGAAGTTTCCGTAGCCGTCTAAATTTCAATTACTGATGTGTCATCTGCATTCACGAGTTGGCTCACAGGAGCCTTTGATTTTATCTCACTTCCAATGAAGAGTTACAGAGAAACAGTTACAAACATAAATACAAGCTAAGAAAATACAATACAATACAAGACTTATATAAGCTTAAAAAATTTAATAAAAAAAAAAAAGATGTTTGTTTACAATTTACAATACACAAAGTGCTGCTTCATTTAATAGGCAAAAAGGTAGGTTTTAGTTCTACGGCATTTAAAGATTGATTTGTAATTTTGAATTGTGTTTTTCTATGTGAAGTTTGCTTCTCAGAACAGCAAGGAAGGTATCAAAGACATAAGGGTCTTCTTCTCTCAAGGCAATGTAAATGTAATATTTTGCAATTATTAAACTGAGGTTCATGCCAAGTTGCAGCACGATGTAGTGTTAGTGAAGCCATAGATAATATTTCATTATTTAGTATAAACGTAGCCACGTTGTCATCTCAACTTAAACTTTGTCACATTCAACTTGCTGCAACGCTTGTATTTTAGGTATCTCTCACTGCAATAGCCCACTTTGAAAATGAGTCCTGGCCTGGTTCGAGAGTAACTGCCCAAGCGATTGCGGGATTGTTTGGGGGGAGACTGAATGCAATGATAAAAGCTAACGTCCCCCAAACCAACTGCCCAAGGGATTGTGGGATTGTTTGGGGGGAGACTGAATACAATGACAATAGCTAACGTCCCCCAAACCTTCCCACAATCGATTGGGAAGCTACTTTCGACCCAGGCTATCACTCTTTTGCAAAGTGGGCTATATATCTAGCCTAAATTCATGAAAACAAGCAAAGGATTTCCGTTTATTCCATATTTGACTGCTATATGCTCACTCCCTGTTTTTAGAGAGCAAACGTGAGATTCGCTTTTTTTTCTTTTCTCGTAAAAAAAATTAGGACATAGACACGAATAGTGTGGAATGATTCACCTTTGTGATGCTAACGAAGTACCTCTGATAAATTGAAAACAGCAAGCGGCAAATGAAGTATAGACGTAGCCACGTGGTCATCTCAACTTAAACTTTGTCACATTGAACTTACTGCAACGCTTGTATTTTAGGTATCCCTCCCTGCAATAGCCCACTTTGAAAATGAGTCCTGGCCTGGGTCAAAAGTAACTGCCCAAGCGATTGTGGGATTGTTCGGGGGGAGACTGAATGCAATGATAATAGCTAACGTCCCCCAAACCTTCCCACAATTGATTGGGAAGCTAATTTCGACCCAGGCTATAGCTCTTTTTCAAAGTGGGCTATATATCTAGCCTAAATTCATGAAAACAAGCAAAGGATTTCCGTTCATTCCACATTTGACTGCTACATGCTCGCTCCCTATTTTTAGAGAGCAAACGTGAGATTCGCCGTTTTTTTTTTTTTTTTTTCGTAAAAATAATTAGTACTGAACTCCACAGGAAAAAATTGCAGGCATTTACGTCAGGCATGAAATGTCATGCGATACTCTGTTGGACAGATTTCCCTCTGTGAGATCGGCTTGAAAAACACAAATCTACCTGGAAGTTAAAAAAAGTATGCCCTACAGTAATTTTGTAATTTTAATTCCCAAAAAAACTTCACTTCCCCGATGGATGGTCAGAATCCACTAGCCCGATCGCAAAATCCAGTAGCCCTGGACTATCGGATACGAATTTGCATGACGCAGCTGCACATGGTGTGTTTCTATGAACTTTGAATTTAAAAAAACACATGATTTTTTTTAATCGGCGCATCAAAATAATCTTATTAAATCTGTAGAGAATAATTTGACAATCATTTTTATAGTACAAGAATGGTTATTTTTTGTTACATAATCCGGCAAAGATATAATTTCTTTAAGCTTTCAAGGAAGTTTCCGTAGCCGTCTAAATTTCAATTACTGATGTGTCATCTGCATTCATGAGTTGGCTCAGAGGAGCCTTTGATTTTATCTCACTTCCAATGAAGAGTTACAGAGAAACAGTTACAAACATAAATACAAGCTAAGAAAATACAATACAATACAAGACTTATATAAGCTTAAAAAATTTAATAGAAAAAAAAAGATGTTTGTTTACAATTTACAATACACAAAGTGCTGCTTCATTTAATAGGCAAAAAGGTAGGTTTTAGTTCTACGGCATTTAAAGATTGATTTGTAATTTTGAATTGTGTTTTTCTATGTGAAGTTTGCTTCTCAGAACAGCAAGGAAGGTATCAAAGAAATACGGGTCTTCTTCTCTCAAGGCAATGTAAATGTAATATTTTGCAATTATTAAACTGAGGTTCAGGCCAAGTTGCAGCACGATACTGTTAGTGAAGCCATACGTAAAATTTTCTTCGTTGGGCTCGATAGAATCGTCATTTTTTGTATTCCACCAATTTGTAAATTGTGTCCAAAAGGTTTTGACAAATGAACAAGCTGTAAATAAGCGGGTTAGCGATTGTTTTTGTTCGTAAAGATAGCATTTATTCTTCTCTTTAGTTTTCTCTCTAAAGAAAGTTGCGTTAGTTGGCAGAATATGGTGCTCGACTTTGTATTGACAGATGGCGAGTTTAATATCTTTAGTGACATTAAATGGAATATTGTAGATTTTTTAATTGCGTTATTATCTAAGTTTGCTTGCGTCATCCTTCTTTAAGCAGTTGGAGGTTGAAAGTTTTTGCCGATTAAACTTTGGGTCGCTATTTTGCAAGAAAGCTTATTTATTGATATCGTGTTCACAGTGTCTAGGACCGGAACAGAGGTTTCGTGGGTGTCTTTAGACATTCGAATCCAATCTCGGGGGATTGCGCTACACTATGCGAGATATTTCAGAAAGTTGGAAGATTTCAAAGAAAACTTTTTACTAAACATGTCAGGGGCAAGGGAATTGTTTTGGTTGAAGATATCTTCCACTCTAGTGATTCCAGCATTGTGCCATTCTCTGTAATATACATGTGAAGCACTTCACTGCGATTTGTGATCCATTACATGTATTATGGGATTTCCATTGATGACACAATTATTAACAGAAATATTCCCTTACTTTTCACATCACAACAATGTTCTAGCTTTTGTAGCCTGGCTGAAGTCACTTCCAATGTTCTTTGTCCAATTTTCTATCGAGCAGTTCTGCTTTCCTCATTTCATTGCCTACGTTAGCATGCTACTCGCCAATACAGATTACAAAATTGATGACCAGTCACTCTGTCTTTCCTACAGACTAAGATCGTGGCGCCAATCACCCAAGTCAGTGACGTCATTATTTTGTGTGTCTATACTCTGATCACAAACTCTGCCACACCAATGAAAATATGAGTTTTACAGTGTTTATTACATAATTTAACATAGGTAACAAAAAGTTATACTTTATAGAAAACATGAGAATAAACACTGAAAATGGCATTCTCAAGTTGTTTCACTGACTGGCAGGTATAATAATTGGTACATTCTTGAAAATAGTATTAAATTTCCATTAAAATTGGTGACCACAGAGCACCATCCGCCTATGAAATTTGAGCTAGATCTTCAAAATGCTGATTGGTAATTCCCAGAAGAAGAACATATGTTCACCCAGCTATATGGCAAGAAAGGCAACTCCAGATATATAAAGCCTGCTTTAGTTGGGATGCCCCCAACCTCCTCCCCCCCCACCCCATGCTGCCTGAAAGAATGAGTGATCTTGGGGTGCCAAGGGAAGCCACAGTATACCACGTCCTACCTTGCTTCCCTACCCCACCCTACAGGCCGCAGGTTTCAAAGTACCCGAGTCTTTGACAAATCTCTCCTGACCTGGATCAATCCTAACTTAGAGTCCTGGTACAGTTCCTGAAATGGGAAATCAATTTGTGTCATGTGCATACAGAAAGCAAGGATTAGGATTAGTGCATGAACATGAACATAAGTAAGAGGTTAGGATGAGCATTACAAAAAGAGAAGGCCTAGGCATGTTTAAGTTGGCTTTAGCGATAGCAAAAGAACAAGGTTATAGAAAGGTTTAGTATTATGGTGAAGGTTAGGACACAAATTAATCACCTCAGGAGCAGACTCGTATCCAGTGGCTATATATGTGTTTTGTGGGGTGAGAAGATTGGACAAGAGGATAGATTGAGGTGCGTGGGGTGTCATGGGAACAGGCGCCTCTTCCCGTGACACCCCACACGCCTCAATTCATCGTCGTTATGTTAGTTGTAAGTTATTGTAAGTACTGTAACGTGTGCGGTTAAAAAAAAATTTAAAAAAAAGGAAAAAAGACTGGGTACTAGCCTGCTTCAGGAGCTGTACAACTACTTAGAATGATATCAATAATGAATTTCTACATTGGATCAGAGAAATATTTACTCTTGCTCTGCTTTTTCAGTGAAAGCTTGGTTTAGAAAGGGGAGAAGAAGTGATGTGTTCCCTTTGTTGGCCTTCATTTTTGTATACAGTGGCCCTCAACCATTGCACTTGAAGCAATGAAATGACTCTGTACCACTTTACGATCTCTAGTAGACTTTACGAACATTGTACAGATTGCCTGTTACACAGGACAGAACAGAAGGATTCTGTGAGGTTCCGGTTACTACTCAGTGTCTGTGTGACCTGCTCCAGGGGTGGTACTGCCACTGAATGAAAAGAACAGTAAGTTCTTTCTGTGAAATGTGATGATGAACTGTTCCACGACCAATGAATCCTCTTGTCCAGCAGAGTTCTGGACAATCTTCCAGATCTTGATGCACTGCAGAAGGTGAGTAGTAAGCTAAACAATGACTGAGTCAGAACTCCAGCAGTTACAGACTGTGATGCTCAACATTAACATTAGTAACCATCTCCAGAGTGGTTAGACATTCACAACAGCACCTACTCGATCCTGTCACAGTCATCAGCAGCCTTTCCTGAGGGGAAAGAAGAAACTTCTAAAGGACTCCCCGAAAGGAGAACACTGAACTTTGTAACCGTTCCGGTCCAATCCATTTTGAAGTAAAGGATGGGGTTGTAGTTAGTCAGGACTACAATTAGGAAGTTAGCGTTAGAAGTTATGGTCAATGTTATGGCTATTGCTAGGTTATTGGGTACCCATGGTTAGATTATCTAATCTAAAGGTTAATGGTCCTAACTGTTATCCTAACTAACTACACTCCCACCCCCAACTGCAGAATTTAGAGAACTAGAACGGTTACAAAGTTCAGTGTTTTCCTTTCAGGATGTCCTCAAGAAGCTTCTTCTCTCCTCTCAGGAGAGGCTGCTGGTGACTATGACGGGATCAAGCAAGTGCTGTTGTGAACGCCTCTCAACAGCATTGGGAATGGTAACTGACGCAAAATGTTCAGCATCAAAGTCTGGAACTGCTAGAGTTGTGACTTGGTCATTGCTCAGCTGACTGCTTGCCTTCTGTAGTGCATCAAGATGTGGAAGATTGACCAGAGCTTTGCTGGACAGGAGGATTCATGGGTAATGGAACAGCTCATCATCACGAGCCATAGAAGGAACTTACTGTTCTCTTCATCAGGTGGCAGCACGACTCCTGGAAAAGATGACAACGTTACTGCGCAGTACCCAGATCCTCACAGAATCTTTCTGTCCAATCCTGTGTAACAAGCAATCTGTCCAGTGTTCGTGAAGTCTCCCAGAGATTGTTGAGTGGTGCAGAGTCGTTTTGTTGCTACAAGTGTAACGGATGATGACATGTCCTGTCAACCGTCCAGTACAGTAAGGGTGAGGAAAGGAATACTAGACCCACTAGACTAAGGCTAAGAGAATGCAGGCAAGAGGAAATATTTTTTGCCTCTTTCCAATGAAAGAAATGTCAACAGTGATACCATCCCTTGGGACCCTTAGCCAGAACTGAGTCAAGCCAAAGAGAAGTTGGTCGGAGACTTGGGTGCTTCAAGACCCAAGGTCTGTGGGGAAGAGAAGAGATGTGAGGCAGGGCGTGGCACATTGCAGTTTCCCATGACAACCCAGGATCGCTCATTCTTCCAGGAGGCACGCCCATCCCCCACCCCTCCCCACCCAACTGAAGCAGGTTTCATAGATAATGGATTTGCCTTTGTAAGCCATTCATGCATTTGTTGCCATATTCTCAAAGAAGTGGACCCAGGCTACGTGTGGAGTAATTAGTGGTTTTTCAGCACATTTCTGTAAGAGCAGAGGGAGGAGATAAACGGCTGATGGCATAATATACTTCAGGCTCCAGACAAATATTCTGCAACATTCAATTGGAGCTGGTTTGCCATAACAGTTGAAAGGGTTAAGCCTTCCAAAAAAAGGATAATATTTGCACCTTTATTTGCCATCCATAAGGCTATAATTCATATCTTAAAGCATAAGCATCTTTGGCAGAATGAACCCTATAACAAGTACCCTTTCACAACCAAGTGTAGGTTTCCCTCTATCATTTGGACTTTAGTCTAAAGTTTCCTGGGTTTTTTCTTGTTGTTTCTTCCCCTTCCCCCTATAGAGAAGCCAATAACAAATGCATTATATAATAGCTGAGTGAACAAATGCTCTTCTTTCCTCCAACCTCCACATGGAAATCACCCATGAGCATCATGATGAAACAAATGTTCATATCAGGTGCAATTATGCAAGATGTGTAATGGTGCCTGGAAATGCATTTCTTTGATTACCATTAACATACAGGGTTGTCAGTAAGGGTCACAACCATTTACACCTATTGTAGCTGAATGTTCATTATAGAACCTTGATGTTGCAGGCTATAGTGTCTGTACACTGTACATGGTTGAATTTACCAACAAGGTTTGAAGTGTTAAGCTCACTTCACGAGAGCCCTGATAGGCAATCAGCTGGCCTTACAGTTTTTCACCTCTTATTTTTCAAAATGATATGAGGTCAGAAAAATGTACCAGTGCCAGAGGTAAAACTTTAAGTTAGTAGCAACAAGAATAAATGAATAAATTAACCAATCATAAAATTTGCAATCATTCTTTCTTCACCAGCATCTTGCACTTTAACTTTTAACACTACTGGTCCTAGTTGCATGCAGGATGTGTGTGATCTATACATACATGATTTTCATTTGTCTATGCTAGCCAACAAAACACATGCTGATACTAACATGGGCTATAATAAATAATAATTATTAATAATTGGACTAATTAGGTAAAAATTATTTCCATGACTGATTGGGCACAAACGGCCTAGTACATTTTATAACCTGATACCAGTGCTTGTTGTTTTATCCTTTTCAAGGTTGCAGCCTAAGAAAACTGAAAGTTAGGAGCTCAAGCCATATTGCTGGGAGCCAGAATTAACTTTACGACCTGATGCAAACACTATGTCATAGGTGTGTTTACAGTCAAATTTAGTTAAAAAGCTATTTGTATTGTTATTTGAAGGCCATTGAAGGTTCTGATGTTTGACTATGGGCCTCAATGATTTTCGTAAAAGGGCTTGGTAGGTATAAAAATTTGTAGTGATTAACAGCATGGAGATGACACTATAATCAAAGAAGAAGTTCCCAAAAGCCCATATACCTCTTCATTTTTATAAAGAAGCCTTGGAAGCTTGGCAAAAACTAGTTTACTCTACTCCTGAATCCACAGAGCAAATACTAGATGAAATTATCTGGAATAGGTTTATCAAAATTAATGGATCCTCAGTTTATTACAAGCAGTGGCATGAAGCTGGCATTACTAAAGTCAGTGATATTCTCAAAGGCAACTCTTTCTTAACCTTTAATGACTTTGTATCAACATTTCAGTTAAAGACTAACTTTCTGAAGTATTGTGGCCTTTGCCACGCGATCACCCAAGAATGGATTAATTTATTAAAGGGTAAAAGCGGACCTATAACAAGTTCCATAAAATTAATAACAACAAAATTTCTCCAGACAAAATTTCACGGAAAAGAAATTCGAAAGACCTACAGCAGAGAGGAGGATGAAACAAGCTAACTTCGACAAAGAATCAATACAACTTACTTACAGCATTCCCTTCAAAGTTACTAAAGACATTAGACTTGCTATCTTTCAGTTTAAGATCATATTCATATTTTACCAACTAATGCCACTCTTTTCAGGGATTCGCCTGTTCAAAAAGAGCAATGACACCTTTGTAACGAGAAATAAACATTGAAACACCTTTTCGTAACTTGCCCTTTTGTACAGCGTTTTTGGACTCAATTTTCCCTCTGATGGAAGGGAAAAACCCTAAATTCAATCACCTTATCAGAACAAGAAATAACATACGGGTTCACTAGAGATCTGCAGGGTTGTCAAAATAAGCCGGCAACCGGCACATTTCACCGGCTATTCCGAATACTGCGCCGGCTACTCTGGCTGCTAGGTTTGTTCTAGGCATGGTATCGCGGAAATAAAACTGTTCAGTTAATAATTTGTTGGAAGCCAAATCGGAACAGCGGCAATAAAACAGTTATTTTGCCTAAAAAGTACAATAAATTGTGTGTGTGACACAGATGTCGATGCGATTGGCCGCGCTTGCGAAAGCATCAGTCAATGCTTGAGGTTTCAAAAAAATTATGGCGAGCGGAGGGGGCGGAGCGAAACGAAATAGGACTTTGCTTGATTTCAATAGGCCTTATCACGGTTGTCGACGCCATTTTGACGAGTAGGCAAACACGTCTGAAATAACAGTGTTTGTATGGAAATTCAATGTCAAATAACTTTCATAAAACATCGCTTCTGAAAAATTCATGAATTGGAAACTTTTAGCACTAGTAAAAGGATTTTTAGAAAAAATTGGAGGGATGTAGCTGTGCTAGAAAGCGTCCAGTCGTGTTTTGAATTTTCCATACATTTGTCTGTATAGCGAACCAGCCGTGAACTGCTACTAAAAATAGTTCGCGGGAAAAAAATACAGACAAATGTATGGAAAGTTCAAAACACGACTGGACGCTTTCTGGCACAGCTACATCCCTCCAAATTTTTTTTCTTAAAATCCTTTTACTAGTGCTAAAAGTTTCCAAATCATGAGTTTTTCAGAAGCGATGTTTTATGAAAATTATTTGACATCGGATTTCCATACAAACACTGTTATTTCAGACGTGTTTGCCTACTCGTCAAAATGGCGTCGAAAACCGTGATAAGGCCTATTTCATTAAAAAGAAGACGATGAGGGAAGATGAGGAGAATGAGCAAGACGACGGGCAACAAGGTAAACGTTGATAAAAACTCGTCCTTTGCACGTTTCGCATTGTCTCGGAAATACCCGATACGGCAAAAAGAAAAGTCGTTCTGGTTCACTGGTTATCTTGTGAGTATTGGCACTAACATTAAGGTTACTTTAATGATACTTTTTTTCTTACATTCGAATTATCTTTTCTTTTGTGTCCCTTTAGAAACACTTGTTGATTACAACAGTGTGAAAATTTTGTAAACCCTAATTAAATTTACTCACTATTTACAGTTACGTTTTTTTGTGCTGGCGCGTCTCTCAAGCAATCAAAAAGAAATACCAAGGCTAAAACTAATATTGCAACGAAGAAGGATAATTTTAGAATAAGTTGAGCTTTATTTGCAAGACGAAACTTGCAGCCAAATGAGTGTTTATACAAACAAGAAAATTGCCAAATTTATCTGCCAGACGTGACGGCACCTCTGATAATTAGTAAGATGTTCATTTCATTTTTGTGGGCTCTTGACTTTTTATTTCAGTTCACCGGGTTTTACATAATGATAATGATAATGAAGTGGATGATCATGAATCAGATGAATCTGATTATTACAGTGATTTGGAAGATGATTAGAGCAATCTAATCTGTAATGAAATAAGTCTAATCTGAAGCATCTTGGTTTCTTTGAAGTATTTTGTATGTTACAGTAATTTACATTTCAAACACTGAATTCAAAGAGTACACACTGACAGAAACCGGACAATACTGTAAAAAAGAAAAGTTGTGTTGAAGACAAAATACAGTGTAAGAGAATAGTAGTCTCCTTCTTGTGCGTTGTAGTTTTTCAGGATTTTTAATCACATGGCATGTTGATGTAAAGAAAATAAAGATAATGGCAGGCATGGTGAATTATACAGTTATACATGACTTCAGGTATCACATAAAGATGGATTGCAGAACTATAACATCAACTTAACAGTGGGAAAACCATTTACAAATTTACACAACGTTTGCTGAAAATATGCCCAGATTGCATTTCAGAGTATCGTTTTTGGCAAAATTTCCTGGGGGAGGCCCCACAGGACCCCCCACAGAAGGGACCAATATCCCTCCATACCCTCCCTGAACGATGCCCGTGCCTTGCTGCAGCCGCCTACTTTATGGACAGAACCTGCTACTCAGAAACATAATGACAACCCTGGATCTGTCTCGTCGTCTTGGCTTGAAGGTCCGTTAAATTTTTGCCAAATATTACATCTATACTGCGTCAAGAAGAGAAGAAGGGTATATCTGGGAAGCCTATTTTGCTATATTAAAGAGTCACCTTGAAATTGAAAAACACAAATCGAAGCTGCAAATAAGTCTTTGAGCCTTTTAATTTTATTTCAATTTTTTGTATTTTTGCTATATTGCTTTGCAAGGCTGCCAAGCGCCAGCAAGTAATGTGTAATTGTGTAATTTGTTGCCTAAGTTTGTAGTTTAAAAAGCATCATAACTATTGTGACATCGTTAGTACCGTATTGTAAGTATTCTAAGTAATTAGTATTGTATTGCAAGTAATGATATAATTGTTAGTATCGGTGTTAGCTGTATTGTAAGTTATGTAGTAATGCAGTGTCATATGGTAATATAATTAATGAAATGTACTGTTCTGAAGTACTGTACACAATAAAGTGTTCTTAAAAAAATAAAAATAATAATCAAAGAAGACACTGTGGGAGCATATACTTGGCTGTCATTTTATTAGGCGTATTTGACCATGCATGTTAGTTCAGTCTTTGATGACAGGTAAACTATGAAAGACTCACGGAGAGTCCAAGGCATCACTTTGTATTTGCGATAAATGTGATTAGTTCAACCTGAAATGTCACGCAAAGGATTGAATAAAAAAAAAATAAAACATAACATCACTGAACATGTCAAGTTTTGTAACCATGAGTGCATTTCAGATAATGACGAATTTTGATGAAAAACGAGATTTGTGTGAACAATTTTTCACCCAAATACCCTTATTTCCTGGGCTTTCTGTGACAGACATTTCAGCTTTTATACTGGTGACACGATCTGGATGCATGATTGCATTGAAACACACACCTGTGAAATCCAACACAATCATTTTTGCTAAAAATAAATTCGCTTGAGGAGATCTCAATTCAATTACGTTTATTTTCACTGGAACACCATTTTCCTTTGGTAGACTAGGTACAGTTATAGTTTTCTCCAACACATCACTTTGATCATCAAACACAATGACAACAGATTTTGCTGATGATGCACAATCACGAACAATGCACTTGTGAACGTGCCAAACTACATGATTATATGTAAAAAAAAAATGAGCATTAATAAGAGGTACGAAAGTGGAGCAACTGCTTTCCATTTTGCTTTGTTGACTATCTGTCAATTTGTCCATTTGATATCATTGAATACAGTATCTTTCTTTTTGTTTAAGTTTGCGCACAAATCTGTTCTGAAAACGTCCAAAATCTTTTAGTGTGGGTCTACCACGAATGGCATGTGTATTTGTATGTGGAATCAACATACTAGACAGAATTATCTCTTGTCACTTTAACTCAGTCACGCCTTCTAAGCAAACTAGCAATGCAATATTGACTTGCTTGAGTGTCAACAACTATCATTTAGGCACCAATGAGATGCCTCTTCAAACCGAAAGGTAAACAAACAAATGGTGTCTTGATTGTTATTACTCCAGAAATCATGCTTCAATCGCATTTTATCTCACAAATTCAACTTACTTCAACGTTTTATATTTTAGGTATCCCTCACTGGTAGCTTAAATTCATGAAAACAAGCAAGGGATTTCCTTTCATTCCATATTTGACTACTACATGCTTGCTCGCTGTTTTTAGAGAGCAAACATGAGATTCGCTGTTTTGTTTTCTTAAAAAAAAATTGGTACATGGAGAAGAATAGTGCGAAATAATTATCACCTTTGATGCTAACGAAACACCTCTGATAAACTGAAAACAGCAAACAGCACATGAAGTATAAACATAGTCATGTGGTCATCTCAACTTAAACTTTGTCACATTCACAATCCATCAACAGATACTATAACTTGCCCAGACTTGCCCAACACCCTATTGCACTTTTAACATCTAAGAAGAAAGTGGAATTAATAACTTGGGCTCCACAGATTGCGCAAGTAATAATTACTTGCTTGTGAAGTAGTTGAAGATGAAAGTGTTTTTGTAAAAAAAAATCCATTTTTTCTGTGCCTTGTTATAATCTTCCCTTACTGTAACTAATTATTAGTTACAGTAAGGGAAGATTATAACAAGGCACAGAAAAAATGGATTTTTTTTTACAAAAACACTTTCATCTTCAACTACTTCACAAGCAATAACGTTTCTCAGGACAATAGTGACACAGAATTAATAACTGTGCGAGGAGGTCCTTCGCCAGTTCATTAGGTGTCAAGAAGGGCTGGTAAAAAAAGAAATAAGTAGGTGTTCTATTGAAAGAGACAGTTCCAAATCATTCGATCATCAAAGATTGCAAGCCTGAAAATGTATGATCTGTACTAAAACACAAGAAAGAGTTGAATGCTCAATACTAAATAAAAGGAAATGTCAAAGCAAGAATGCACTGGTCAACACTGCATTTGTAAATTTGGCAAAAGAATACAATAATTGAATGAACCTTCCTAGTTAGAGACCCACATGGATTGTTCTTTTGACTTCCTATTAAGCCAAACTTGCTATGCCTAGATCTCTTAAGAGATTTGATATTGCAATCCCCCTTTTCAAAAGAACGCCTCAAAAATCAGTTTGATGTGAACATTGCAGAAATATCAAGAACTGCCTACACGAGGAGAAAATATGCGTTATCGAAGAGCGCGCGCGCCGTTCAATTTCACCGGTAGAGTTTGCCAAAAAGCTCTTGATACTGAAATAATTGTTGTATTTTATATATTTACCTGTGATCATTGACATCAAACTTTACCATTAGCTGCGCTGAAGATTTTAAATCTAAATTGTTGGAATGTCCGGCAATGAAAAAATGTTTTTTCATTTAATTTGCATATGTCATGTTTACGTTCCTATGCAAATTTGTAGGAGATCAAAAGGATTATCGCTTTAGTTCTACTCAATCAGTATTTCTCATGGTAATCATTCAGTCTAGTTATTTTAGTCAATAGTTTTCCTATTGAATCGGAATAGCTTGGACAAAATAAGCATTAGCAGGGCAGGGAGACAAATTGACCTTTCAGATTGTAACTTGAAACGGCAGACGAAATGGAGCCGCAAAACGAAATTAGCATGTACACGTTCTTATGCAAACTTTGTATGAGAACAATAACGCATTAAAAGAATGTTGAATTGGCTCTATTTTGCTGAATTTTGGCATAGAAATTAAGTTAATAGTTTTGGACTTTGAGTTGAAATACTTTGGACAAAATAAGTTTTAACACGAGTCAGTTATGACAAACTGATCAATTGACGCCGGGAATTGACCTTTGGCCGTAACTTTATACAAAAATAACAAACAGATATTTCAATGTTTTATGTAAAATTGGGGCTTTCACTTTATAGCCATACAAAAGTTTCCCTTTTAAACATTGGTGCAAATTCAATTGTAGCCAGTGAACAATATTTTTCTACGCAAGAAAGTTTCACAAACAACATTTTTATAATAACTGAGTCATGCAACGCAGACAAAGATTTCTTGTCTCACTTGGACTACTTCGCTTACAAAGGCTTTTCAAAAAGGAAACATGTTTTTAATGTAACAAGGGTTTCTTTAAAACAGTTAAACAAAGTTACGTCTTCAAGAAAGATCGACGAAGTTGCTAAGTTGGTAAGTTACAATTTTGAACAACTATGTCTGACATGAATGTGAAGTTGACCCTCTGGAAACTTATCCAACCATTCACCCCTCCTCCCCTCTGTAATTTCCTTGGCCATTGACCACCCCACCCCTCTGGAATTTCCAATTCCCTCCCAGGTGGGGGTATGGATATTTTCTGGAACCACAGATTTGAATCGTTAGACAAACATTTTCTGATACAAAAAGTACAAGGCTACATGCATTTATCACGTATAACAAAAAATAACCTTGAAAAATGAAAATTGCTAAAATTCCATGCATGTTGATGTAAACCGCTTGTATACCAAAATTTAATTTCAACCAGGTTATGGAAATTAGTCAATGTTTACACGAAAGCACTTCCCAAACACAGCTACAAATTAGCAAAGATAAAATAAATGACAAAAAGCAGCCCAGTCAAAAGATTTCTTGCATTTGCTTTTAGAAGCAAAACCTTTCAAACACACAATAAAATCTTCTTACCAAGTCCTTTTTTCAGCGGTTGAGTATTTTTCAGTGATGTTTCTTTCCATTTTGAACTCTAAAAAGATGTATGTTACATAGGCGAAAAATATTTCTTGAAAATTTATTACCAGTGTGACAAGGTGCCATTTTCTGTTTTTAAAATCCAACCCCATAAAACTCACAAACATTTACACAGAAGACAGATTCTGATTGGTTTAATTGTATTCTAAATGACTGGTAGCTCAAAAGGGCAAAAAGCACCTAGCAGGGGGTGTAGAAGATTTTGTGTTTTCCTTGCTGTACATGTGCATGGTGTATTAAATGGTATAATAATTTATTATGCTGTGCTTCCTCTCAAAATACGCTTTGGAATATTTTTTTTTGGAGGTTGGAGAATGCTGCTTACTTTTTTTATGCCAACTACATGTATGGGCTTTTCGTTCACATATGTAATAACATCAAATTAGCAATGGAATTTGTCCTGTGCTACAGCCCATATTGAACACCTGTAACATGTTCCAGTGACAACCCTTATCACATGTCACATGGGAAGTATGCATTACTTCTTTAAAATAATAATTATTATTGCTATAAAAAAATTATACTTGCTTAGCATTTGTCACGTCCATCATGTTAATACTAGGTCTGCCAGTGAAGGAACACAATAAAATGCATAATGGTGGCAGCTTTCACTGAAAAAAAGAAAATAACAGGATTATGATTATTATTATACATGTATTATAATCATGTTCTAGGAGATTCAAAATAACACATCTAACCCCCCGGAATTTCCATAGCTATTTTATTTTGCTCTCCTTACAAATATTGAAGCACAGGCGTAACATGTATAATGTGCAAAATTGTCTACATTTCCCTATCACAGTTCCCACTCCACAGCAATTACAGTATCACTCAAATGCAAGTTGACAGCCTCAACTTGATGCTCGCGAGAATTAAGTATTGAGGAGTCGAGTCAATGTGATTCACTCAAACGTTGACTCGATCCTCAATACACGTGAGGATCACTGAACGAAACATTCATGATTACTCACAGTTATGAGAAAACAAATTTTTATTTCTTGAGGAATGAACGATAGCAGAAACAAGCGCAGAAACTAAAAAGTCCATTGCAATGGATCAGGCACCTCGGCATCAATTTGTCTTTGAAACGCTTACTTACAAAAGAAACAATAACTTGGTCTCTTCTAGTCGCTGCTGCAAACATGAAAACTTTCAGAGAAACTTACCCAAAAATCCAAGAAAATGCCACAAGTGAAAGAATTTAGGTAAAATAGGCAATTTTAGAGCGTGGTATTATTAAAATCTCATGGATTCTGGGTCAAATGTTATCGATCAGATCACTATGAATGGAACAATTGAAAATTTGCATAATAAAACGCTTCAGGCAGTTTGATCTTCAGCCTTAAAAAATGTATAGTTCAACTAATGTTTAAGGATCCAAGGCAATGCCTTGAGTTTAAGTCTTAGGGTAAAATTAGGAACTGAACTTTGCAACAAATTTCATTCGGGGTCCAGTGTTAGCGAATAGATTGATTTCCCAAAACAATGAAAAACTATGTAATTTGCAAATGAAATGCAAAATGATAGCCAGAATACTGTTGTAACGCTCAAAGCATTTCAATGCATTTCTACATCAGATATCTGTTGGATTAAGGCAAAAAAGCAACTTAAGCAAAATTAATAGCCCCTTCCAATGCTACAAAATGATGACAGAAGCTGTTGTTTGAATGGAGAATTGGCATATACAGTACCACCTGGAACTATTGACCCATCGGGACTAGGGCATACCTAGTCTTTACCGCGGGTAGTGGCCGCGCATCCACCTAGGCGAAAAAGCGGTCGTGTCGTTCCGCGGTGAAGACGAGGTACAGTTTGCCGCAGTAAAATTTGCCGCGGGAGAAAAGACGAGACGTGCCTCGGAAAAGAGCAATGGGGATGGGGTTGCATTTCTAAAATAAGCGTTAGCATGAGTGAAGACATTTATACTGCAAGTGTTTGAGGTGCAAAGAGTTGGTGCTTAATCGAAGGAGTAATTTGAAGTCAAAATGGCGTTGGATAGTTTGCGTATTCAAATATTGAAATCTTTTCAGAGATAATAAAAGTAACTAACAATCCAACACTAGAAAAAAGCTTGTTATCTCCGAGGGTATGTTAAATACGCAGTGAAATACGTGTAAGTTGATTTACATGCTTTTCAAAACACTCGGTGTAACTTTACAAACGAGATTTCGCTGAATTGTCACAAAAAATCCCTTTTTTAATTTAGTTTTCTTAATTTGTTCATTTCGATACAAGTGACGGAGGGCAAACGTCTTGAAACAATTTAGCTGTAATTTGCATAGGAGCAAATTTGATGTTTGTTTTGCACTTGTGGGAACCACCGCCGTCGGCTTTTTTTTATACGTGTCCAACCAAACAGCTGCCAAAAACATCTCCTGAATTTAGAGCAAGCAGTGTTCTAAAAAAATCGGTTATTGAGAATGAATATTATTCTTGTTGCAGTGCCAAGTTCATTTTAAAAGAAAGAGGTTTAAAATAGACTGTAAACACAAGTGACAAAATTTGCGAAGCCGACACAATAAGGTTTCAAGTTACAATAACATCATCACGTGCGAACATTTTTTTTAAAACGTAAATTTCGTAGGTCAGTTTTTGTTTTCTTTTGCTTCTCCCAACTTAAAATTGAAATTACTAGGCAAGAAATACAAAGTAAACCACGGACTAACATTCTGGAACGCTGTGTTGCATCAAACAGCTTGTCACGTCAGGAGTAACAATGTGTTGGAATTGCAATTATTATTCGTGCGATGAGCGACACAAAACATGCCGAAATATTATTTGTTTTCAATTTATAAATGATTTTAAAATCTCCGGCAAATGCAACTCCACAGACTGTGTCGAAAATTCAAGTTTGCTCGTTTTTTCTTAAGCAAATCTGCACGCTTCGAAGCTTCGATAGTGAATATGCGCATTTTCCTCAAGAAGTCTTTAGCGATAAATTAATTACACGTAGTACTGTAAGTAAACGGGAATTAGACACCAGAAATTCGCAGATGCTAAATATTCCTTTATTTAGAACTGCTACTGGACAGAAGACTTTTTACTATAGGACAGTGAACATCTGGAATAATTTAAATAATGATATTAAGTTATGCATTGATGTCAATAGTTTTAGGAATAAGCTTAGAGGGGTGCTTTTAGACAAATTTAAGAGGGAGGAATGATATCCTAATGATTTGCAATTGTAACTTTAAATAATTTGTATATGTTTTTATTTTTATCCTTTTCTTTGTAATTGCCACTGAAAAGCCCCTTTGAGGAAGTGGTCAATAAACGTATGTATGTAAGAATTTTGGGTATACCGAGGTTTGAGATTTTAAATCAGAATCTTCCTAAAAGGATTTTTCAAATGTGGTCGGATACTCTAAAATGGATTCTCATTTTCTTCAAATGGTTCAAGGGCTGAAAATGGTATGTGTATCGCACATGATCGTCCTCCCTAGTTAATGTCTTGCCATTAGAAGTTGTTGAACCAAAACACAAAGGAGAAAAAAGCCTATTCAAACTCTACCGCGTCTTTTCTTTACCGAGGTTTTACCTAGGTGAACTTTCCTGCGGCAACTTTGGAGCCATTAACCGCGATGGAACCTAGGCAAAAAAGCGTCCTACTGCAGGAAAACCGAGGGAAAGCCGCGAGTTACCCCGCGGCAACGACGTGGCAAATGGGTCTATAGTTCTATGCGGTACTGTATGAACACACAGGGAAGATTTTTAGTCACATGCTAGGTTGAACCAAGACTGTTCACATGCATCAAGTTTCATTCGGCGACAAACACGAGACAAGGAACAAAATTTACAGTGGTTCTTGGAACAAAAATGTTATGGAAGCTTACTGTTAAAACTTTTTTTATTCAATCTTTAAGGGAGCCAAACCAGAAAAAGAATGCACACTTTCATCTTTGCAGGACACAAAAATTTTCTTTCATTTCACTCGTCCATCAGACGAGTACTTTCCAGATTTTAGTTGTTCGAACATAAAATCCTCTCACCTAAAATGTTTTATTTAAGTAAATATACTATCGAAACAATTGCAGTATGGTTACACGTACTAAAACAAAAAACACTTTTAGTCATTAATGTTGTTATGGATAGACGTGGGTAACATCACGCATGTCATGTGAATTTTGAATAATTTTTGAAGTTTGCTTGATAGCTGTGGCTGACAGGCTGAAGAAAAACTTAAACTGACACCTTTTTCCAACAAAGAGAAAATCAGCCGTTTTAAGACAAACAGCAGCCTGACGTTTGCTATTTGGCATTGACTGTTTTAAAATGCAAAAGTATGTAATTATCTTTGACGTCAATATGCAAATTTAGCAGTGAAATATTCATGAGACATATGGAGAATTTTACATTTGTCACCAAAACAATGCGGCTAAAATATGAGATACAGTACTGGTTAAAATGAGTTAATAATCTCGACTCCATCCTCACAAAAATCTATTATTGACGATCAGACTCCAAGCTGGGACTGGTTTGCTGACCAGAATCAGCAGAAAAAAAGGCAACTAAAATTGTCACAAAGGTTGCCAATTTGGCAAGTGTTGTGGTGTTGAAGTAATGTAATGCTGAGAGGTCCTACATTAATAATTATTATTAGATCCTGACAAAATGATAAAGTTGGACAGCATACCCGAAACAATATTCATTAAACCAGTTTCCTTAGTTATTTCGGTTTGCTCGATCATGCCTTGATTTGTTAACAACCACTCAAAAAATACAATGAAACTTTTAAACCAACTTACCACAGTTATAGGATTGATCCCATCCACAAATTGAAAATGTTTTGTATATGATATAAGCTCAAGTCTAGCTTCTTCAACAATAGCAGCAGTGCACAGTTAGCGTTCATGGGAAGTTCATTGTGATGTCACAAAGTTTGGTCTTTCTCTACAAACTAAATATGGATTTAACACAAAAAGTGAATTTCCAAATAGGCTTATATATGAACTTAAGCTCAAAACAAAAGAAAACAATATTACAGTATATGTGCCTATTCTTAGACAATTTTTGCATTTATCACAATAACTTACCACACAAGGGCGGGACATTTCTAGTGTATCGTTCCTTCCTTACGTAAACACATCCTAAAGATTAGCTGATTGAATACCTGAGGTTTCTCAGTAATTGTGAAAACTATTGTAGGAGATGAGTGGCCTATTCTCGGACAGGTAGTCCCTATTCTTGGACGGTCATTCTTAGATGACTAACCCTTTAAGCCCTAACAGTGATGAGCATCAAATTTCTCCCGGTAATATCAATACTTATCCAACCTTCGAGGTCATGAAAATTAAGGATATAATCACCCAAGGTGAATTTTCTCGAAATTTTTCAAAACTCATTAATAATTCATAAGCCCATTGACCTATCAAATGGTTGATAATACATCACACGCAATGACTTTATATTGACAAACCTCCTCCTTATTAGTATGCGGTGTTTTATCAGCTGATAAAACACTCCATTAGTATGCAGTGTTTTTCTCGTATGCTAATTTCCAACGTTCACAAAAGCATAATTGTTATGAACTCTATATTTCTATTGACACACGCTTTTCCAGGAATGTTTTTGAAGCTGTTCAAAAAACTTGCAGCACGTGTTTTATCAGGTCTGAAACCACTCTGCTGCGCCTCGTGGTTTTAAACCAGATAAAACACTCCTGATCATTTTTAAACATTACTTAATAACTTCTCTTGGCTTGGGGACAAGATAGGAGAGTTTGTTCTTTGATATTAGGGGTTAAAATCAACTTAGAAAAACTAAGTAATATTGAAAGTATATGCTACCTTTTTCCTGACTAAAAAAGCATTTTAAAGTCAGTTTGGGAGAGACCTTCCTCAAGTATTAAAGCTAAACAATCTGTTATGGAAGGTTTTGTGAGAAAATTTTTTGCCATACATCGCATGTTATCTAATTCCAGATTATCCCAGAATTTTATTTCATACATATAACGAGCCTTTTAATAAAACATGTGGCTCATGAGGAAAAAAGCACCTCTACTATCCCCCTGTGGAGGCGTGGTGGTGTAGTGATAAGCGCGTCGACTTTCAATTGGACAATCAGAGGGTCGTTGGTTTGAGGCCAGGTTGGTCTCTTCATTACTGTGTTGTTGGGTAGGATTAAGTTGCAAGAGTTAATGCTTGTAATTAATAGCGCATGGTCATTGGCCACTCAGAACCAGTGACGTCATTAGGACGTGTGCTCGAGTTCACTCTTGTGTTGGACAATCTCTGTTAGGCCTTGAAACCCTACCCTCCCACCCATAAGGTGAGGGTCAATATTAAGTTGTTAGCCTGTTCATCTTTTGTCAATAAATTGTTGAACCCCATCTTGGTGTGATAGTAATTTCCTTAGACAAGAAACTTTGCTCCACATTGTCTCTCTTCACCCAGGTGTATAAATTGGTACCAGCGACATACTGCTGAGGGTAACCCTGCGATGGACTGACATCCCATCCAGGGGGGAATAGTAATACTCCTAGTTGTTACATGCTACAGAAACCGGATTAACCTCCGGCCGTGTGGGCCACTTAGGCTCGTAGTGCGACTTTTTTTTTACCATCCCCCTGTCGGGCTCAATGACACTTAATACAACTTGTACTTGCTTGGCGGGGTTTCAAATCACAAAACTTGAGAAAAAATATATAGCCAAGTTTTGAACTTATCGGTAAATCTTGTTTACCGGTTGTATTCACTTAAGGGGATAAATGTTCCTCCAAACAAGCAATGTTAAATTAAAATACAGTACCGCTTGAAACTATTGGACCATTTGCCGCCATTTTGCCTCCGCAGTTTTACCTTGGCAAAACCCTGTCTAACCGCAATGAAAACCCGGTTTGGCATAGGTTTTTCCGGCTAACTTAAGCTGTGGTAAAGGTCAGGATGCGGTTGGGTTTGAATAGGCTATTGTTCACTTTGTTTTCAAGTTCTTCGAGTGACAATAACTTCTACAATATGCAAACTGTTGGGCTTACGGAAGCTCTCACTCAGAAGGGAAATAATCAAAGCACTCTGTTCAAGTGAATTCATGAATTGAACTGGTAAATGTAACAATATTTTGGATTATGCCTAAAGTTATATGCTTAATGTACAAAACAATTAAACTTCACTCGCAATTTTCCTTTTGATACGCAAAGCAATGCAAAGGTCAGCCACACGTAGTCAATTGATATAAATAGATATCGGAAATCAATCGATACAATCGGTGATTGATATCAATTGAAATCAGTTATCGATAACAATTGAACTCACAGAAAGAATTTATTATTGATTATTGTTGATTGAGATAATGGATAATAATTATTGATAGCAATTGACAGTAATCGATAACAATCGCTAATCCCAAGGAGTCCTTTGAGGAGAATTTGTTTCAAACATATTAGATGGCGTTACTATCTAGTAAACAATACAAGACCCGCATTCAAAATTAATGGTAAAACATTTTATTATTTCAGCATCTAGTTCTGCCAGGGTCAGGACTAAAAACACGGAAAATTACTTCTTTTACATGTGTTTTTCCTAGTCAATATTTATGGAGCAAAAGTGATTACTTCTGGGCTCTTGGATTATTTTTTACTTCTTGCTTACTCTTCGATTTATTATTAGGCTTCTTTCTTATGCAATTAAGGATGGTGCCTACTTTTGCTACTGCGCATACGTTCTGCGCATCTCGAGATACTCAGGATTCCTATGGGTGATGCCTAGTAATACAGGGATATTTTTGCGTGGTTTAAAACTTTGCGGAGAAAGCAGAACTCAGCAAGAGCTCTTGGTATACGAAGTAAAAATTGGGGGTAATCATGCATTTTTCAGAGATAACAAAGCTTCAATTTAGAAAAAAACACCATACATTGCTTTGTCTTTTACGGCTTTTTAGAATAATTGTTTGGTCGATTATCTTTGAAAATTGCATGGATTCCAATAGCCATTGCTAAGATCTCCTTTTCCCGAATAGTCATAAACCGCGTAAAAATAGTTCGGTATTAGTAGGCACCCTCCTTAACTGAGATTATAAAAACACTGATTTTGTTGTTTATTTTGCTTCATATTAATGTCACTGTTCCGTTTAAAGTATCCAAACACACAAGCTCTAATGAAACGTAGAGTAATAAACTAAAGTAAGGACCACTAGACACGTTTGGCATTAATTTGGGGGACACCGCTCGGCGATTGGCGTGACTGGCGACTTCTATTGCGTGACCATTTTAAGGCCTCACTTCTCTGGCACTTCCAGCTGCACCTAGGCCAACAACAACAAAACACAGTTTGTTTTCGTCCACATCCGTGCCGTAATCCGACTGCATATTTTGAATAAAAATGGTGCAAACCTCGCGATCTTGATCAGTGTCATTCTTATATATGGCATTGCGCACTTTACATCAGGAGGCTAATTAAACAAAAATCTTTCTTGTCTGTGTGGCATTAACGGCAAGAATTAGACTGAAACTATTTCTGTTGCTCCGTGATTATTGCCTGTAGGGTGACAAAAACTGAACAAGTTCCCAATGTAGAAAAAGAAACATCAGACTACAAAAAAAAATTCAGTCCACAAAACAAATTGTTGGTCGTCGGGCTTTCGATTCTATGAGTCCTCACACATTCTTTTGTATGTTTTTTTTTTTAACAATACCCTGATAATAGTAATTACAGTCAACTCTCTCAAAGCGACCACTTCTCCTAAGCGATCACCTCCCGTAAGCGACCACATCGTATAAAACATTTTGTTTCTCAGTTAAATACCGTTTCAAGAGCTCTCTCGTAAGCGACCACAACTCAAATTTCTTAAGGGACCGCAACCACTTTTAGGCCAGAAAATTGACATATTCTTCTGTTTTCTGTTTCTTGTAAGCAACCACCCAACATAATCACGTATGATCGTTAGTAAATAATTAAATAGTGTTAAGAAATGTAAATAGTCTTTAGTCTAAGTCTTATATATTCATATATTAGCTGTATTTTTCCTTTTTTGTTCTTTTTAATTTTCGAGGACTCTTTTGTAAATCACTTATCAGAGTGAAATTGATTTCCTCAATAAAGATTATTATTATTACTCAGAAGTGACAAATGTTTAATTTTAAATGACGCTACCCCGGACCGCTGACAGATAATAACAGTAGATAGTCCAGGCGCAATTCAACTTGAAATATGCCGGTGGTTTCAATCTTTTCCTCAAGCCATGGAATAGAAATGCCATAAGATTGTCTCTGCAGAAAATGTAACTATTTGCCTAATTTTAGCTGATAAGCTCATTTTTTTTTTTGTAATTAAATTAATCAATCAATCTAGTATTAAGCTTGTTTTGTTGATCTTTTCCATAAGCGCCCACTTTGTCGTGCCCCAAGGGTTGTCGCTTACGAGAGAGGCATAGGCCTTATCACGGTTTTCGACGCCATTTTGACGTGTAGGCAAACAGGCTTGAAATAACAGTGTTTGTATGGAAATCCGATGTCAAATAATTTTCATAAAACATCGCTTCTGAAAAATTTATGAATTGGAAACTTTTGGCACTAGAAAAAGGATTTTAAGAACAAAGTTAGAGGGATGTAGCTGTGACAGAAAGCGTCCAGTCGTGTTTTGAACTTTCCCTACATTTGTCTGCATAGCGAACCAGCTGTGAGCTGCTACTAAAATAGTTTGCGGGAAAAAAATACAGGGAAATGTATGGAAAGTTCAAAACACGACTGGACGCTTTCTGGCACAGCTACATCCCTCCAATTTTGTTCCTAAAATCCTTTTCCTAGTGCCAGAAGTTTCCAATTCATGAATTTTTCAGATGTTTTATGAAAAATATTTGACATCGGATTTCCATACAAAAACTGTTATTTCAAGCCTGTTTGCCTACCCGTCAAAATGGCGTCGAAAACCGTGATAAGGCCTGTTGTCGTATCTTATTCACTGCGGCTTTTGGTTGCTTTCATCTTTGCTGCGGTCGTGGTTTCGTCCCACCGCGGTGAATTCGCGGAAATCCCGATAGGCAAAGACGAGGCTCTTACCGTGTGCAAATGGTCTAATAGTTTCAAGCGGTACTGTATTTTGCCGCTTATGAAACTGTTGTTGAACTTAAAAATACCTTTGGCCTTCGCGCTGTCCAAGAATATAGGCATAACTTACCTCACAAAAATATAACAAGGTTTTTCCCGTGAAGTTGCTTGAAAATGTGAAACAGTTAACTCGTAATTCTTACTTGGAAGCAAACCTTGTTTTTTTGACTGAACGAAACCGGTCGCAAGCTAGCAAAAGTAGACTATATATAGATCAATAACTCATTAGAACGTATCTTACGGGTTTTATTTAAAGTCTACGAGGAATAAACGAAACATAAATACGTAAAGTCCGAAGAGGTGCGTCCATGAGATAGGCACATACACTGTAACCTACTGTACGGTAATCCGTTGTTCGAGCACACGAGTAAATATTTGAAGATAACCTGACTTATACGTACCTGTGGGAGTCCAAGAAGTCTTTGAAACAAACAACCGGATGGCGATAAGCTGGCGAATATTAAACGAGAACATGTAAAAACGCTGCAACTATTTAGAGCCACTAGCTACGGACTTGTTTCCCGCGTTTACTCAAGGCCAGTCTACTACCACAGAGCTTGCTGGGCAATCTCGTCTCCAGAGCCCAAGCGCGTTTTGGCCATATATGACGCCCAGGGAGGAAATAAGGCCCTACCCTACCCTGCTTGACGCCTGAAGAACGTTGTAGCAGGGGATTCCGACAGGAAGCCCCAAACCGAAAAACTCCCTGCAACCAACTTCTTTGTTTTGGAGGGAGATTTGAAATATCAAACTCGAGTTTTGTAATGTTTATGTGTGGTTGTGTGTGTGTGTGGTTTTATTTTATCGTTATTATTGTGTTTTTTTTCTATCGCCTGTATCGCCTCCATTTACCCTCAACTTAATTGGCTTAGACATCACGGATTCAAGTAAACTTTAACCAGTAGTCAACAAGAATCCGAAAGCAGATTTCATGAAGGAAACAGTTTTAAACTGTGTTTAACTAAACCAGGGGCCCTTTTCTCGAAAGTCCCGGTAACTTACCGGACCCGAAAAGTATATTTTTAAATGTTTTTTCGCCGATTACGCAGTGATTACAGACATGGTACTTGGCCAATGCTTTCGTAGAATTGTAAGATTTTAAAATTTAGTATTCAAAGCTGACAAAAATTGACTTCTTTTAAGAGACATTTATCACGGAAGACATTTATCGGGCCCGGTAAGTTACCGGGACTTTCGAGAAACGGGCCCCAGGAGCCCATGACTGACTAAACAGCTTTGAAACGTGTTTAAGCCTTGGTGTGAATGCGGCATTAAATTACGTAAAGAGACGGGGGCTACGACTTGCCATCACCTCTCATGACTTCCAATATGAATCTTGTAAGCCAGTAATATAATTTACCTCTGCCACGGGGGTGGTGTCCAAATCAACTGGCACGGACCATACTCATCTCCAAGGGTTTCAATTTGTGTGTTTCGGTATTCAGCCCAGGTTCGATAGACGTAACTCGACCGTGCGGTACTTTGTCGAGTTTTCTTCGGAATTCTGTCTCTTTCTCTTTGCTCAATTTCGTTCACTGTTGTAAGCTTTTGGAACTTGCACTTTTATCGAATTCATTCCCAAGCACTCGGATATGTCTACGCTCTTAAAAGCAAGTAATTCTTGAGTGGTAAGGACGACCTCAAAATCCTCGAGCGCTGTATACTGGCTCATAGCCCGAGCTAGCCTGCGTGGCCGGCGAAATCGGGGAAGGGGAAGGGGAGCGAGGGAGGTGAGAAAAAATTTTTTCTCGCCTCCCTCGCTCCACTTCCCCTTCCCCGATTATGCCGACCACGCAGGCTAAGCCCGAGCAAATGAGGCCGGCCATCAAAACAACAAAGAATAAACAAAGCTCCAAAGAAAGAAAAGCATTGTTATGCACAGGTTATGCATAAAACTCTACCAACATTACGCCGGTGATATCAAAAACAAAGTAACAACGTGATTCGCAAGTGTGAATGACACAATTAAATGCGGAAAACGCGGAAATGACCATGTTCTGAGACGGTTAGACTGAATGAACGCTCGTGTCCTATGGGACTGAAAAGCGCCTCTCGCATTAGATAGAAGTTGGCTCGTAGCGGTATGAGTATGCTCAAGCCACTAGGGAGTTTAAGAAACGAGGACGGCGCTGGCAACGAGAACGCCCCAAAACAATGGGCTTAATGAGCAAAAACAATCGCTTTGCATGTGTGTTTTACATTTTGGTACATTTCTTTACCGTCCTCTGCAAAACAACAGCGTGAAATGACCAAATTTTAGGTTTTCTCGAGAACGGGAGCGTATGACGCAAAATCTTCTTTATTTTTTCTTACTTTGACGTCGTTCATACTAATTTAGTTCCTGGAGAGTTGGCCAGCATTTTCCAAGTTAAACAAATTTAAATGATTGCGAAAGAGTTACAAAAACGAGAAGTTATATTTTTTCAATGACGTTCTCTATCTCCCATAGAACACTCTCGTTCATTACATAAACCCTTACATAGAACACTCCGTTCATTTTCTAACCCTTACATGCAAATACTAATATATATTTAGCCAAGCCTAAAAGCGGAGCTCCACAATAGAAGTCTGCTTATTGTATGAACGTAATAACCTTATGAGTTCCTCATCAATTCTGCAGTTATATAGTACATTTTTAATGCATATGCAGCTAACTGCTCATCGACAATAACAATGTAAAACAGAGGGCAAAATTACTGAATGCTGATTTGTTGTAAAAGAGGGCAGTTTTTCGTAATTTTCCTTTCACCGAGGGCAAATTACTTACTCCTGATTGGTCGAGCGGCGAAAATACTCGCTCCTGATTGGCTGAGCACGACAGTTTTACATTTTGTTGGTTTCTGCATTTTGTGTCCAAAAAAACAAGTTCTTTGAGGTTCTTTCGAAGTTCGACTCTTTAAGCCGGGTTCTTTGTACCAAAAATACATGGAAATCAAGTGCTGCAGCTAGGAGGGAAATCCCTAAAGGTTAATTTTGGTGTCTCTCACAAGAAACAGCAAAAGATTATTTGTGTCAAAAGCTAAAGACTTGGATCGGATTGATTTTATTTTGTTTGGTTGAGAAACTGAAATCAGTCATGGCGTCCAAGTGCTTTCAACGAACGATAACCGAGCATGAAAGTGTCCTTTTGATGGGAGGAAGGAGCAGGAAGAAATTACTCCGCAAGTTCCTTCTTTGGATCCATCGTTTGCTATTTTAGTATCGATCTATGTTCGTGTGATTTCCAAGCGGTAGGAAGCTTCACAGCGCAGGTGAACAATTAATTGATGCCTAACATTAAATAATTTGTTCATTGGTTTGCTTGCACTTTCGATGAGTGTTTTACTGACTGTTTTACGAAGTTCCTTGATAGTTTTAGCAACATTTTGCCCTCTGTGTTATAAAAGCGGAATTTAAATGGCTCAAAATGATATTTTCTGTTTTTATTATTGTTTTTAGTTTTTAAGATGATCGAGGCAAAACGGTTTGAAAACAGCCAACGCGCGCTACCGGCACTGTCACTGTCTAGTAAATTTTGCTCATCAAGAAGGCCGTACGCTATAAACCTCAGAGAAAATGGATACACTAACCAAAAAACACACTTCAAATATATCTTTGAGTAATAAATGAAAAAAGCACTGTGATAATTCATGGCAATAAGTACAGAAACAAGCTAAACAACGATCTTTGAAAAATTCACAAAAAACAAGCGAATGAATGTTTTGCGTAAACTTTGTTTTGATGAAAATGGAATCACACCTTAATTTTACATTCGCTTTTAATGGTCTTTGAAAAGACTTTCAGTGAAAATTACCGCTCACACATCTTAATAATCTTTGCGGTTATATCCTACTGTTTTAAGTATTTTTGTTTGTTCTCTGTCAAGATTGTCAGAAATATATGCGAGAAAAACTTGTCAGTAGTTTATGCTAACGATACAATGTTGGGAGACGTTTGTTTGACTGACTATTTTAGCTCAGAATCAAATTTTTTTAAATGAAGCAAAATGGAATGAGATTAGAAAATAAAACTCCAAGGGAAATAACGAACATGGATCGAAAAATGAGCTCAAAAGGCTGCTCTGAGGTTAAA
Organism: Pavona decussata; assembly: GCF_977016875.1. Lineage (NCBI taxonomy): Eukaryota > Metazoa > Cnidaria > Anthozoa > Scleractinia > Agariciidae > Pavona > Pavona decussata. Next base: position 177,564 of record NW_028145648.1, read on the forward strand.
CAAGTTGCAGTGTCAACACTACAAGAAAAAAATATCTTGCAAAAACAGCAAAGTTTTGTCAACAAAATCACATGAATATACTCGCCTCTTTGGAGAATAACCAGTCCTTTTATTCGATTGCTGAATTTTTCGTTCGTTTACAACGTTGAGTTTCACTTCAAGAGGAAAAATCCATCGAATGTTAATTTCATTTCATTGCGCCGAATTAGACACTGATTAGAGTAAAATAATTTATCTTTAAGATTCGGCGGCTGTTTATGAAGTGCCGCCTCTAAAAGCTGCTAAAAGAATCGATTTGTTTCTCCCGCCGCGATCCGCCTTGCTCTTTCTCCCGCTGTTTGACGGCAAAATTGGACGAGATCAGAAAATAAAACTCCAAGGAAAATAATCAACATGGACCGAAAAAATGAGCTCAAAATACTGTTCTGAAGTTAGCAGTATTAGCTTAAGCTTAAGTTAAACGGCGTGTCAAAACTACAAGAAAACAATATCTTGCAAACCAGCAAACTAGCAAAGTTTTGTCATCAAAATTGCATGAATGTACTCGCCTCTTCTGAGAATAACCAGTCCCTTTATTCCATTGCTGATTTTTCTGCTCGTTTTACAACGTTGAGTAAGCGAAATGTTTCACTTCAAGAGGAAAAATCCAACGTTTCGTGGCGCTGGATCGGAGTAAAATGACTTCACTTCCAGATTCTGATGATGTGCCAGTCGATTTGTTTCTCCCGCCGCTAGTTGCCTTGCTCTTTCTCCTGCTGTTGGTCACATATAAAAATTGACTTTGTATCTTGTCGTCTTCAAAATTATTTTTTTGTTTTGTTTTTTTTTTCTCAAACGTAGTTGGCAGTGGAACTTCCCGTCAAACAAACGCGGCAGGCAGCGCAGTTAACCATGCATTTTCCCGCCGAAAAACAACCCAGGTTACAGCACATACGCTGATTTATAATCCATCAAATATTTTCGCTTGCGCGCGATTGGTCTAAACGCCTCACGTGACCGAATATACCCCAGCTAAAACTGGGGAATATCCGAGGATATTCCCCAAGTGATATTCCCCAATTTAAAAAACTTCAAGGAGCGTCAAGTTTGCAATTAAGATGAATGTCAAGATGGTGGAACGGTTTGCTTTTGTGACAAAAAAGGAGATAAACCTGCTGGTCGATAAACCAGTACCAGAAAACAACATACGCTCTAAACGTTTTTGACGGTAAGCTGTTCGTAAACAAAATGTTGAAATACTCAAGCTCGTATTTGCGACATTTTCTCTTGGTTTGAGCTCTGTTTAACAGTCCTTGAATTAAAAATGTGGTAAAACTGAAAAATATGAAAGGCGAAAAGTTTTAGCCCATCTCATTTAAGAGTATTTATGGTTTTCTTTCAGTCTGGCGAAATGGGAAAGCCATCAACAAGCTATTAAACGAGTTTAATTAATAAGCTCGAAGCTCGCTCACACGACGGCAAATATTACAGTTGTAATTCAATGAGAGCAATTCATGCTGGCCTGGATATAAGGAATTTAAATAACGAAAACATAAATTTCAGTACCATTACTGACAGAGTTCAAGCCGGTAAATGATGCTATCAGTGCTCACCTGGTCGAGATCGCTCGCGAACATAAAATCTCGTCCACAAACAAAAACCAGCCATGATACCCCGAGATGTCGAAATTCTCTTCGGAGAGAAGCAGCTTGTCCTACTCTCGAGAAACAAGTTTAATCCTCAGGGATTGTGAGCGACTTCGTTGCTGGCTCCATTCAATGTCAAGTTAGCAAAGAAAGCGCTTTGATGTAATCCAGCAAAAACAACCGGTGGCGTCGTATTCGGCTGCTGGTTCAGCTTCGATTTCTTCACAGGTCGTTTTCGGCCAGCAAATTTCACAATTGTATTTTCGATATAAAGTGCTGCTCCAATTGAACACGAGATAAAGGAAGAGAACGGCAAAGCTCCGGCTGTTTCGTTGACAGCAGTTTACATTTTTTACGGAATGCGATACTTTACAGTTTTTCGCTTTCAGTGATCTTTAGCTTGTTTTCGAGAGGTAGTTAGATTCCCTGTAACCTTATCCGCCACTTGTATCTTGGTTTTGTCTTTCACGGAATTAAACAAGTTTACTTTCCTTTCAAATGTTTTACCTTTTCCTCAAACAAACGCTTTCGACCTGAAGCGAAATCTGACGTGGAGATTTTGGAAGCCAACTGACAAACTTTGAAGTGATTGACATATGACAGAATGGCAGATCCTGCCGATTCCCGCGAGATTCTCGCATGTTGCGAAAAATATTTGAAGGATAATAAACACAATAGCCTCCATTTGACTTTAAAAATATGCTCAGATATTTGTCCTTGGACATTATCTGCTCCTCGAAGCTCACAGTTTTCCTCGAGCTTCGCTCTCGGAAAACTGTTCGCTTCTCGGAACAGATAATGTCCGCGGACAA